>NC_134216.1:38846710-39147236 GCF_965140235.1 Caretta caretta | reverse complement strand
CTCCCTAACTCCATTGCTATATAATATCTGAAAATTGTGCCCCAAATGTCTAAGTATAATAAGCCATCCAGCAGAATGTTGCTATTTTGGAAACTGGATACAAAATGGGTCTGAAAAAAGGCCCCACAACTGACTTTGCCCTATATAATACAAATAATATTTGATAACTCCAGTGATAACGGTAACTTAGTTTTTCTTAAAATAAATGTTCTAGATAGTAAATCAGATCCATTTTCCTCCTATATTGATTAGCGTACTGGGTTATTGCATTTTCTTAGATTTTGAATGCATTCTGGATAAAAACAAAAAGCCTCTTCCCTATATGGATCAGAGTATAGTTTTGGCTGACTTAGTGCAGTGGGGACCAGACATCCAGCTCCTGGGGAAGAAGGGGCTACCACCGGGAGCACAGAGGTTAGTACATGGTTTTCTATACATTAGATTTTGCTAAGTAGATGAACCAAGTTTGTATATTCAGGCTTTTTCTTACCCTTCATGCTGGCTGTGGCGTCTCTTTTTAATATACACATCACACCTCCTGTGATTAGAAGTGGTATTGAGTGCAAGGCAGGAGGGACAACTGTTCCTTGTGAACACCTGATATCAATATGTCCCCAACTCTTTTTTTTTTTTTTTTTTACCCCTCTTATTTGGAAGGTAAGAAATCAAAGTCTCTTTGGCCATTTGTAGGTGCACTGAATGGCTGTGATGCAGAAATTTAGCCATACAGCCCTGACTTCTCAAAGGCTATTTCTTTGCAGACCTCGTGCAACTGCTGTTGAACCTAGTGAAGTTGTAGGTGTAGAGAACCTAAAAGGATGAGGGCCTTATTCTCGGGGCCTCAGCATCCCCCCTGTAAAATGCAGCTACAACTCACCCAGAGGACTGCGCCAGGCTGTGGAGGGTTAAGAATTGTAGATGAGCTTTAGCATTCTCAGATGTAAAGGACAAAAAAAAGTATAAAGTTTTAAAGTGTAGAGTGGTTGGCTCTAAAAAGTCAGTCAACAGTCACCACAGCAGTATCTGAGATGCTAAACCTTTGCCTTGTGCTGGTCTTGTTCAGAAACAGGCACGTGATAACTGTTAATAAACACTGACTTTTCAATGGCAACAGCACACTCTAATTAGAAGTTGCTTCCAAAAAATGTGCATGTGCTCCCATTGGGTGAACACACCTGGCATCTTGTACATCTACGTGGTTTGATAATGGCAAAGCTGATAAGCTAGAAGGGCTTTTCCATCAGTAGTATTTTATTCTAAATGTAGCAACACATTTGCTCCTGAGCTTGAGCAGTTGATATTACACCTGTGCTGTGTTGGCTGCCTTTCCAAAGGCAGACTGGTTTCAAGTTGGCTGCCTTTTTAAGTCCTTCATGCCTATACTTAAGGCTTCCTCTTTGAACTTTGTCTTTAACAGTGTTTGTGCCGACAGCTTTCCTTTCAGGGATATTTTTACTATTCTGTATGTGCAAATCAGGTATTGCTTATACAAATCAGTAATTAAATGCACAAAAATTATGTAGGGAGATGCAACAAAAGTGTCTACCTTGAAAACTCTGGTTTGGCTGTTTTCCTGTTTTGCAACTACCAGAGGTGTAAAAGGGAAAAGCTTTTGGGAACCATCTAGAGTTCATATTTGTCTAGATAAATATGAAGAAAATTTAGTCTTGACTTAAAGAATGAGTTTAATTTTCTTTAAATTTTTAAACCTTAGTTTTCAGGTTATTCTAATGGTAGTCTGACTACAACTATTATAATTGAATAGGGGGAACATTACTAGACATCCTACTAATATTTGAAAGTAACTATTTTGTTTGTTAGCAGAATTGCCGTGGAGTTTCTGGATTCTAAAGCTTTTTGCAAAAATTCATATCACCTCAAAGGAGACACTGCAATGAAAAAGAGACACCTGGAAATTTTGGGGTACCAGGTGGTTCAGGTATGGTGCACACAATCTGTTATATCAATATCTTATATTTGGACTGGTGTGTACAATAGAATCCTCTAAGCTCTCCCCTTCAAAAACTTTATACAGTTTCTCTTTAACAGGAGAGGGCATATGTGGCAGAATGCTCTCTTGTATTTGCAGGGGATTCTCTAGGCTCTGTAACGTTGTTGGGGAAAGACAGTATTTTTCCCTACCAGGAGGAAATAGCTATGGAAAGTGTGTTGTCTAGTTCCTGTTCACTCGGAGCAGCTGCAGCAAAACAAGGCAAATGATCTTGTATACCCTTCCTCCACTATAGCATAGTGGCTGCTTTGCCTCTGCTGCTCAAACAGAGGAAGTGAGGGATGTGCTACTCTCTTTGGAACGCAGCACTCCTTGGTAGATGACTGCTGCCTTCTAAAAGGAATGCCAGACTGGAACCACCTCTAAGTGGAGAGAAGCTCCATTTAAAAGGAGTGAAAGTCCATTGAAGTACACTGAATCAATTTGGAAATTCTGCTCCACTTCAGTTCAAGTGGGGGCTTTCTACACTAGGCCCGCCTAATTCTCCACTAGTGCAGCTCCAGCAGTGGAAGTTGTGGGATAGACAAGGCATGGACGCTTACCACTGTGGTGTGTAGCCCAGACACAGTGATAAAAACACATGCCCTGCCTAAGCTACTGCTTCCACTGTTGCTACAAGTGGTGGAGCTGCCCCAGTGGAGGATTAGAGATCTAGGGTTATTATTCCTCCAAATTAGTGTCGACATACCCTAGAAGCAAAGCTTCACTATAAGCAGGTTCCACTCTAACTCTTGCTTCATCTACTGTAATTTGAAACAGAATCCAGTCCATGCGACTTACAGTTTTGTTCTTCAGACAGCTTGAATTCCCTTAATTTTCTCCCTCTGGTATTCTTCTGACACTATATGTTACCCAATTTTTATCATGTCATTTCCTGTCTGAGGCAGTTTTTAAAATTTAAGGGTCAGATCCTCAGCTGGTGTAAATTGCCAGTTTATACAGTGGAGGATTTAGTCCTTAATTAGAAGTATTTTGACATTCGGACAGGAAATGACATGATGATGGAGCTATGCCAACTTACTCCACCTGAGCATCTGGTCCTTCATCTCTACTATTATTATATGAAAGCAAGCTGACTGTTACCAGGCAAATACATTTAGCATTAAGAAATTCCTAATATTAAAAATGAAGCATAGCCCATATAACGATCTTCAATCTTCCATATCTTATCTCCTATAACAATCTTCCATATCTTAAAATGGAGAGCATGGGTCTTAAATAAAAGGTGCCACGCATTGCATATGTGTATCTACTATGACACTGTGTCTAACAAGAAGAAATGTTAACAGTAAGTTACCGTGCAAACTCTGTCTTACAGATTCCTCACTTTGAATGGAATTCCATGGAGCTGTCATCAAAAGATGCATGGATGGAGTATCTGAAAAAGAATATATTTGAAACAAATTAATATAGAAGAGACAATCATGAATATATATTTTCATATAAACATTTAACTTTATCATGTAATATTAAATATTTTGTAACCTTAAGACATTTATTCTCCATTGAAATTTCTTTATAGGCTTGACTGAATAAGGCACTGGGAATCAGGAGATTAGAGACGTAATCCTGAGTTTATCAATGACTTGGCTGGTTGCAAAGGTCTAAAAAAGTGATAAAGTTAAATTTTACATTATTACCAAGTTATAGCTTGCAACCAACTGGGACTATGGCAGCTTGACCATAAAATGATACTACCACCTCCTCAGCAGGGATTGGGGAGGACACACAACATTTATCAAACAAAAATTTGGAAATGTTATTGCAGATACAGCATAAAATCCTTCAGAAATGAGGAATGCTTTTTGGTGTGTGACAAAATGGATAAAAAGAAGTGAATGCAGAATCTCACTAGTAGCACAGAAACATTGGGAATGCAAGAATCTTAACCAAACGTATTAAAGCAGGCTTTCTTGGCCATACTGCAGCTATTTGGTACCTGTCCATCAAAGTGGCAGTAAACTTAGAAACTAATGAGGATTTTCCTCTGGGGTGGGGAATCCTGGGCCTCTGGTGTAGGGAGGGTGGCTGGGACCTCCCTGAATATTTCTTGGGCCCCAAAAAGTAAACTAGTCCAAAGGTGTGGCACCCAATCAGACCCCCAGTCTGCACTGCACAATGTTCACATGCAACTCATGATGTGGCTGTAAAACTGTAGCTATAGAGCAAATAAAATTAAAGGATTTCCAAAATGGGGGGCAGGGGCAGGGAAAGCTAAAGGACTTTACTCTAGGAGTACTGTAGGACTACCTGAAGGATTTTACTAGAGCTTGGGATTGCACATGGCTCATTTGCACAGAAGCTCTCATTGGACTAGCCCATTGGCAATAAAATTACATACAAATTAAAGGCAAAACAGTGCAGAAGTTAAAGGTGAATTATATTTGGGAGACTGGTAGAAGACAGCAAAGACCTTCCAAAAACTAATGAGAGTATCTGATATTACATGGCACAGCTTGCAGCCAAACTTAAGTTCAAATATGAGTAAGATAACTTCTCCTCTTAGAAAGAGAGTACACATTATTCAATATTGTTAAGTTTGAGATGGAGCTTATGACCTCAGTGTCCTAAAGAACAGCACTGCCTTTAATGGTTAATGGGGGATTTTGGGGTTACTTTTCTTACTCATTTTCCAAAATATTGAATGGCATTTCTATAAGTGAGGGAGAGGCTTTCTAATGCACCAGATGGCAAAACTATGAATATGTACTGAAAACTTAAGTAGAGTATCAGGAAGGCCCTCGTCATAATGAAATCTCTAACACTCTCTTAGGACTGCTGGGGGAAGAGGTAACACCATGCCTACCTGATGTCAGGCTTTTTAGGGACTTCCCCAAACTATCTCCAGAGTAACAAGGCTTCCAGTAGTCTGACAAGCACTCAGGATTGTTGAGAAAACCTAAGACAATGAGATGCAGGAGACGGGAACAGAACAGACAAGAAAGCATTTGTTGGAGGGAGATATGGATGGTGTGGTGAAGCAATGCTATGCAGAAGCAACCTTTCTCAGGAGCAATTTTCTTTATGACTGCCTGGTCATTAGGGCTCCTCTGATAGGTGGGCTGCCCTTTTAACAGAAACTTTGTCCCAGAATGCCTTTCTGGTGCTTTTCCTTTAAATCTGGCAGGGGCAAGTTGCTGTAACTCTAAACTAGCCATCATGCAATTAGCTCCTACGTCTCCCTTTACTAGCCAGTAAGTATTAACTTCTATTATACTAAATGCTATCTGCTTAGGACTGAGGGAAAAAACTTCTAGCTTGCAAGGGTAAGCTGCTCCTTTCCTCTGTGAGAATACCTGACTCTGTGGGGCTGTATTTACTCTGGCCTGTGGAAGACTGGGTGGGGGCTGCTGGTTCTTTCCCTAGGGCCATGGGACTCCTGATCAAGCTGACTGGCATTGCAAGTGCTGTGGATTGCTCTTCTACGGCAGTGCATAAAAGCAGTACTGTACAGGAGGGCTACCCCTTGCAAACAGGGCCCTGAGGACTCCACACACCGTGCGCTTCATTTTGTTCCTCTTGCAAAACAAAACATCCAAAAACTACCAAAGCTATTAAAGGCAGAACTGCATGTGAGGAAACCTAGGTTAGGCTGCAGTAAAATGGAGCAAAAAGCTGTGAACTAGTCAGAAGTCACCTGCATAGACTCTTGCTTTCCTACAGGCAGACTGCAGGCTACAGAAGCTGTTGGGAGTGTAAGAAAGGAGGTTGGGGCTTGTAGCAGAAAGTGGATAATGTGTTTCTCAGCACACCTGATGGCCTCCTACCTGGCTTGCATGTGAGAGAAGCTGAACACAACTGCCCTGCTGCAATTAAGTTTTTCATTATCCTAGTAAAGGGGCAGGCATCAGATCTTGTGTCCATGCTGATAAATGTTCATAAGTTACACAAGGCTGGGTTCTATGCTGAATATTTGTAAGGAGAAAGTAAGACCTAGATCAAAACTGGTGCTGAAATGGATTAAGTACATTTGTCCTTGAAAAGTGAAAAAAACTGAAACCAAGTGTGTTTATTTTTTATTTTATTTTTTAAAGTGGTGTGTTTAATTAGTTTGAAATCATTTTCATTCTGAATTAAATCAGTGAGTGTTATTTAAAAAAAACTATTTAAAAATAGTGGTAGGTTTGTTTGTCCTTCCTCCTAACCACTGCTGTTGACTAATGCCATCTGTGTTAGTCACACATCCTGAAGAAGGGCTGTTATCTTGTAGTGCTGGTTTAAAAAAAAAACAAAAAGTCCTGAGAAAAAGAGCTTCAAAGTCTCCTAAACATGTGACTTTTCCACTGGTACCAGCTAGTTAATATATTAAGGAATACTGAAACAAAATGAATTAGCTAAAAATTCATGGAAATAAATTAAATTTTACTTGGGGAAAAAACCTATTACAATAAATAATTTGACTAAAACTCCAAACATTTTACTATATTGTTCCTCTAGAGTAAATGTTTAAATGTTATTTATTTAGTGAACACTCTGTGTGTGTGACCCTCTGGGTGGTGGTCTCTTGCCAGGGGATTTTACAATCGAAAAGGAATTACAATTCATTTGTTAAGGGTATTAACTGGCAGCAAGTGTTGATAGTTGTCAATATCAGGGTCCTATTGGTCAGCAACAGGTGTCTTAATTCTATGTCTGAAGTCAGAATTGGGCCTTTGTGGAGGGAGTCTGAGTTTTCTTTACTCATGACTACAGCCTATAGCAGAGGCACCAAGAACTCTAAAAGAGCCTGCAAAATAAACTACAGAACCACAAGTGAGCATTTTGGGTAAGTGTTGAAAAACAAAGGAGAAGTTGGAGAGCCTGTGTGCTTACAAAGAGAAGACCCAACAAACTATCAATCAGTGTCTCTCATTTCAGTCTTGGATATAGTGACTAGAGCTAATGCCATGTATGTACTTTATCTTGATTTCAAGTAGTAAAAAAACTTATCATATGGCACCAGCCATAGGCCTCAATTGCAATTGGGGCCCAATTATGCTAGTTGCTGTAGAAACATGTACAGTTCAGGTTTTGCTGCTGACTCAAATACAATGGATAACAGAGCAGGGGTAAGGTTGACCTGTAGATCACAAGCCAAAAGGCTTTTCGGGTGCTGAAAAGTATGAAAACCCTCTTATTCAAACCCAGTACTCCTCCATATACAGAGACAAAAAGGAGGTGGAGCCTAAAGGCATAATCCATATCTCAATTATCATTTGAGATAATATTAACACTTTAAAGTGTATTGTGCTAAACTGCACAAAGGCACTTTTAATGTGCAGTGTCCACGTGGGATTTAAGAGTGGAATAGTTAATGCACTTTAAATTCACACTACCTATTTTAGACGTACTTACCTGTGTAGACAAGCCCTGAATTATCAAGGCAATCCAGCGTACAGCTGGCAGCAAAGATCAATGTAAACAGATATTCCTACAATTATAGGGCCAGTTCCTCAGATGGTGTAATTCCATTGGCTTAAACAAGGCTGTCAATTGACTTCAGCTGAGGAGCTGGCTGATACTGTGTGCTCTGGGGAAAACCGAAAAGGTGAGACCTGGGAATATACTTGTACAATGTCATCCTGGAATGCGTTTTTGTGCCTGTGCCTTTGAGACATGCTAAATTATCTCCCCTGGAAGTATCTACATTCATAGTGGGTTTTTTTAATTTTTGTACAGTCCTGACATATTTGCTACAATCATATTGGATTAGATTAGTGGTGTTTCCTCATTCATGTGCCATAAAAATACCAGCTGTACTATATTTTAAAGAATATATAATGCTAAGTTATATTTTGGCCAAAGGCTGCATGAAATTTGTATAATTGCAATTTGATAAAAATTGAATATACAACCATCAAAAGCCACCAATACATTTTCTTTGCTGATTCCTAGCTGCATTTTAGTAAATATGTCCAAAATTAGCTCTATCCAGACCTCGCTTTCCCCTTTCAAATTGTGGGAAGCATTGCATAGCAGACAGTTGTTGGTGCTCGCGAGGCTTGTTGCTTTTCACAGGTCTCTGGAGTGTTTTAAAAAAAAAATTATTCCAAGGGCTTGCTGACTCAGTCATGTGCATTTAGCATGGTCCTCTTCCCAGATGGGTGGTGCGCAGGAAGATATTTTGACACTTACCTTTGGAGATGTGATATTAGATCACATGCTGCAAAGATCAATGCGTTCCTCTTCACTGGAAGGAGAGTTGTGGTGTTGCGAAGTAGGTACATAGTTACTGAAGCCAAAAAGGGCTGTGTGAATATACTGCTTCAACCTGCTGCCACTCCCCATGTTGTAAATAGCACAACTAAGTCCCTGCTGCCTGACGGAACTTCAGCTTGGTGGGGAGATGGGAGAAAGGAAAAGAAATTTTCAACACAGAATGAATTTCCTTTGATCTTTGTAGTGCAGCAAGAAAACTCATGCCTCTCCCCTTCCACATCTTATGATGCTTCTTAAACTCCCTTCAGTTTATCAATATCTTACTGAATACAGTCTCTCCAGAGCCCTATACGTGAAGTACCCTATTAGATAGATTAGTTGGGTGTGGATGTGATGAACAGGCTCACTAGGACTTTGGTCCCAGCCCCTCTTTGCAGGTTTCCTCCATTTGCACACCTGCACTCTCAACAGAAAAAGTCTAAGAGTTTATGATGCCAAGTCTCATAGCATTGTTTCTACAAAATGCCCTTTGTTGTTTTCTTCTCCTGCCTCCTCTAACATATGTAAGTTATTAAGGAATGTAGACCTTTTGTATGATGATGACTATGACTTACTGAGCAGCAGACATAACTAAACAAGCACCACTAAGACCGAGATTGCCAAGATATTTTTCATATCACTTTTTAAATAATTTTTCCTTACTACTATTTAGAAGCCCTAATTGAAATTCATTTCTTCACTGAAAATATTTCCCTTTGTCACAGGTACACGCTGAGGGTTTATCATTGGAGGGTTGTTCATGAGTGCTAGGATACGGGCCTTGAAAATGTCTTACAAAAACATTACGGAAGAATCTGCTTTATAAACAAGCCAAAAATCACAGCAAAGAAAAAAAAATTACAAGGATTTTGCAATCAGAAGAAAAAGCAAAGCATGTCAAATTGTAGGGCTAATAACCTTGTAAACTTCTGTTTTCATGGCTCACAGAACCACTAGTACTGCATTAACTGAAGCGTGTTTCCTAGGCCACATGATGTACCTTTGCCTTCAATAGGCTTATGCATATGTCAGATTCAATTACTCTCTTCTAAACGGTGCATATAAAATATGTTTGTAGATCTGGCAAGACAATGCAACTTTTGTGTATATGATTGGAGTGGAAAATAAAGCTGTATAAACAGCATGTCAATAGTAAGACAAATAGAACTAGCAGGTAACTAAAAATTAATTGGCTTTAGTGATGTATCTCACATCTGTGGTGGGACTTCTTAAAACTTTTTCAAGATAAGCGCCCAACACTGTAAGCAGAACTCTGGTTAATTCAATGAGAATTTCACACATGAAAGGACTGAGTTTCACATGATATCTTCATTTATTCAAAACCAGTTCCAGTCAATGTCAATCAGAATTCTTTCTGATTCTAACCTTGAGCGAAAAGTTAGTTTTGGTTTATTATCTAAAAAAATTAGTAACCATTTAAAACACAGCTGCAGTCACAGTTTAAGGGACACTTAGCTATAAATCTCTGTACAGTTTGTTTTTCGCAACAAAAATAAAATTACCATAATCAGAACTCCCTCCTCATATTTAATTTCCTAGCCTTTTTGTTTACAGCTTTGATAGCTTGAATAGATTTAAACGTGTTGAAAGGCAGGAGGCTCCAGAGGCATAGCGAATCTCCTTCAACATGCCACACCATTCTTTCGTCTCGTCGTCATACCTGCAGTTAATAAAAATACTGTGAATACAAGTCCACTTCAATTTCTTAGCTCTTTGAGCTTGACCTTTTCCCTCAGACACATGTATAAAATGGAAAATAATCCACAAGTAAAGAGCTCCCAGCAGCTTTTGTGTTAAACTGTTACTACATAAGAGCCCTTCTATCCTTCCAAATAGAATGTTAGGATGCTCCGATTCTTTCCTGCTCCCTTTGTCCCTTTAACTTATTATTGGCTAGGCACCTTGCAGCATGCTTCCCTCATCCCTGGAACAGTCTCCTGGTGCCTGTTCTCCAAGTATCCCCTCTCTCCCTCTTCCAATCATTTCTAAACTCATTTCTTCCCAGAATCCTTTCCACCTTCCCACCAATTGCTCCCCATGCCTTAAGTTACCAGAACAATTCTGGAGCTGCAGACTATATGGGATTTTTCACATATTTTAGCTAATTCAGATTCAAACTCTAGAATGTGTGTGAGACTCTCCTTAAGGGAGTTTGGTCTAGAAGTGTATATGTGAATTGCAACTCATCTATCTATTAGTGTATGTGAACGTAATAATAGGGATAATACTGTCCATTTTGCTGTCTCTTTCAGATCATCCTGCATCAGAGAACATAATGAGCTAGAAATTGTTTAAGCAACTTAAGAAAGAGGCTTGCAGCATTGTGTACAAAGTGACATTAGGGTACTTTAGCCAAAAAGTCAGAGTGTAACATGTATTTCACTTTATGGAGCTGAACAGACCCAGAAATACTGCACCCCACTTTCCTTTTTCTATACTTTGCTGTAGCCTGCAACTGGCGGGATGTGACTTAGAATGTATTGTTTACATTATTTCACCAGAAGGTGGAAGTATTCCCCAGGTCCAAGTCTCACATCCGTATTACTTCATAGCACACAAAGATTGTGCTGGCCAGACACTATGGCAACCGGTCCCTTAAAGTGTATAAATAGTTCATTTATTAAATGAAAGGGTAATACTGATTTGACTTACTCCCTAGCTTCTATAAACCTCAAGGTGAATTTTCCATTTAGGAAATGTGATTACAATAGAACTTACTTCCATATGTCATTAACTTCATTGGGCGCAAATTCCTTGGACTCAAGTTGAACCATAGCAAAACCACCAATAGCATACAGAGATCCATTCAAGTTGACTAAACTGATAGAGCTTCTCTCCTGGGGGAATTCAGACATAACCTCCCACCTATAAGTTATTATATAAAAAAAAAAGGCAAATCAGTCAGACAATATTTAAGAAACATTCTGAACAGAATGAAAGAAGTATCTGAGATACCCCATGCTGACAACTATGGTTGGCAGAAACACAAGGGTTAAGGATTTGCCTTAGCACGTGGGAAAGCCCATACTATACCAACACTAACATTCTGCTTCTCCATTCACCAGCATTAAGGCCAAAGTGTGCATGCTCAAGATCCTTTATGCAGGGAAGGTCCTCAATACTTCCTGCTGCAGCCTCCAAAGGGGGGGGTGGGTGTGTGCGCTTTCTGTTCACTCTGTTGATCCAGCATTAACATAATAGAGCAAGAAGAGTCAAGCTAATTAGCATTATGAGTTTTCCACAGCAACATTACTCTCCCCTGGGCAGAATCATGGACGTAAAAACCTAAAACACTTGCACAGGTAAACCCTATCCAGCAGCAGTGTAAATGCAACAAGAATGTTATACTTTCCTGATAAGATAGGTTTAAATGCAGAATGAAAGTGTAAGAGAGCCATAAAAAATACTAAAGAAGGATGATAGATAAAATTCCTATATTCTGACTTGCTTTTGTCAAGCATTTGGGCAAAATGAAGAATTTCTACAGGAAAAGGTCACAGAGTAGAAGCTAAAGTCAAATATATTCTTCCCTACATGAGTAATTTTTTGGTAAAACTTCCACTTTTTATAGTATTAGTTTAATTCTAAATATGACCTGGTCTGGGACAGAATATATTTAACTGGAAGTGTATCTGCTATGTAAAAGATCAGCATATTTTCTAATTTGACTTTATGGATTTTACAGTAATCTCATTACAATTATGACCTACCATAAATAGTGTAAGTAGTAATTAAGAGCATGGATTTAAAACTGAAAATCTGCTTGGAGTTTTTATATTAAATAGTAATTATTTGTGAAGCAAATAGTTTATCCTGAATTGTTTCCCCTGACCTTAACACGCACCTTTACCATTTTCCCCACAATAAAATTAATTAAAAATAAGGCAACTTAGTCACTAAAATTCCAATTAAAAAATTGTTTAAAAATTGTCTGGATATGCACTCACTTATTTGTGGTGAGGTCAAAGGCTTCGACGGAGGCTGAAAGGCCTTCTTCAGTAACACCTCCTGCAATCACAATTTTGCCTTTATGGACAGCCACTCCAAACATTGAGCGAGCCACTTTCATGGGAGCCAGATCTCTCCAGTCTCCCTTCTTGGGATTGTATATAAATACCCTGTTAGTACATTTTCTGTGGGGAAAAAGAAAAACTCTAAGCATCTCTGGTAAATCCTTTGAATAGATAAGTTTAAAGAGACACCTCATTTAAGTGGATTTTCTGTGTAATGTATACTCAGTGAAAGAATGACACATACCTAGACCACAGTGTTCCTGCTCATCACACTTATTTCAGATATAGGTAAATGGCTAAACAAAGGTGGGTGGAGATAGAAAGAAGAGCTAGGCACTTTGGGTTTTTTAATGCTAATATGTTAACTAGATCATCCTGATTGAATTTGCTCTTCCAAGTGCATATAGTGCTGTACAAGGACTTTTAATTCTTTTAGAAGTCAATACATACAAGCACAATTCATTGAACTAACTACATGGTTTGATAAACCTCTGTCTGAGCCATGTTAATTATTATTCCTCCTTCTCTGCACCTGAGGTTCTCTCATTTCTAACTTAGACTGAATATTCCGTAGGGAGGGACAAGGCCTTGTGTATTTCTGTAAATCCCCATTCACATCCATAGCACTGGATATAAATGTTATGCTATTTACATAGTGCCATAATGTGTATGGTGCTTTACACACAAGAAAAAATGTCCCTGTTCCATATAGCTTGGTTAAGATGGCATGTGTTGAGGGATGGTAACAAAGAGAGGGGACTGAGCACAAGGATTACTGCAATAAGATCACACAGTTGCTTTAGTTGATTATATATAATCCTTACAATGTGTGCATTAACATGATACTGTCACTAAGCCTGGAAGACTACAGCTGATAGGAAGAAATGTGTATTTAAGGAGAGACTTGAGATGTAGAAATGGCAGATCAGGTCAGGATAAGAGGTTATTTGCTTAGGGGCTACAGTGTAGTTTAAGATAATCAAATAACTAACACTGTGGACTTTTATTCTTTTGCAGAATATTCTGTTTTGGAGAGATTTATCCACAAAATATGAGTACTGACGTACCCAGAGATAAAGCTGCAGGGGCAAGTCTACTGTCTGTGCACTAGACATTTTCAAAATGTAATTTATATACCATAGTTCCTTGATTACAAGAGTCAGGGTTTTCTCAAGCTATCTTCCATTGTAGTAGTTTTGTTGCATTAGTGTTTAATGTTGGAAAATTCTAACTCCTGTACACAATTTGATTCTTTATCCTGGTTTATAGGAAAAGTGAGAAGATTTGCTCATTGAGTTCCTCATTTTATATCCTGTACATGAAGAGCAAGCATTTCACTTCCAGTTTCTACTGGAATGGGAGGATCACTTTCACTCCAGGAGAATAAGACAGCAGCACCAAGTAGAGTGATGACCATGTCGTATAGTAGACAACCTGCTTTTAGAAATTAGCTAATTTCTGATTGTAGCAGACATCTCTGGCACTTGTCAAACAACCCTATCAGGGTGTCCCAAGTTATTTCTCAAGACTATGATGCTTTACATTGAGACACATCCTATTTCCACTCATACTCCTAGTTTCTTACTTTAATGAAATCAACATAGTAGGTCTCTAAATACAGTGCTAACAAGGCTTTGCAATTTGGAATGATTAAAAACAGGAGTTTCAGTAGCTGGATAGAGTCATCAATGTGCTGCAAGTGTTTGTCGTGTATAATCTGACCAAGAAGCTAGGAATAAACTTTTTGTGAAGAACCCAATGAGAAACATTGAATCATGTATGCACAACAGAATATAGTATGACACAGAAACAAGAAAGCCAGCTAATCAAGCCCACTGGCCATAATAATAGATATGTAGTACTTTATAATATCATGGATATTTTGTTCTAGATATCATAATGTGATTCCATGTACCAAAACTACAACCAGTTGCAAAAAAAAAGTGAGCTTTGATTGCTGAGTGTGAGGACACCCAACTAAACAATGCTACCAATTACCATGAAATTATTTCGTACTCACTTGTCATCAGTCTTTCCTCCAAGACAGTATATCATCCCATTGTATGAAATTGTTGCATGGCCATATACTTTGAGTGGAAGCTTTTTGGCCTCACTCCATTTTACTGCCCTGGAATTGGAAGATCATACTATTAAGGCAACTTAAATGAAAAAAGGGTTATTTTAAACATGCTCATAAACATAAACTGTCAACATACACAGGATCGTAGCACAATACCGAATCCAGAGATTCCTCTGTCTGAAGGTCCTTTCCTGCAATTACATACAGTTTGTTGTCCGACTCTCCCAGACCAAAAAGGCATCTGGCTGAAGGCAGTGGAGGAAGGCCTATCCATTCACCAGCAATGCTATCCAGCTGAAAGAACATCAAAATAGGAAATGTCAGGAAAGATGCATAGTAAAAGCCCACACAATGAAAACTGCTGTGTGAAATAGATTTAGATGCAGTAAGTGGATCAGTAATGCTCCACATTATATTTATTCTAACTGCCCATCCGCTGGATCAGCTGACGTGTGCCAACTCCCCCCCACCCCCACAGGATAGTTACTGCCAACTTTTTCCACTCTATTCTCTCTCCAATACTCCTAGTCATTTTGTTTCTAGTTATTATTAATGTATGGCCTTGGCTCATCATCCTGCACAGAGGGATCAGCAGAGGATTGCTGCCTATACCATATTAAGGGTGAGTCGAGTGAACCTGCACAGCACCCTGCCCCTAGCACCCAGGAGGCATTATGTCCCAAAGGGCATGCAGTTTCCTTCTAACTCTGCTGGAGCAATAAGTGCTCCTCCCATGGTCGTGCTTCAAAAGCTCTTAGGGTCTTAGTGTGCATAAAGCAGAGTGAGGGTGAATTGTGACTTTTCTACAAGACTTAAAGGAACGGAAAAAAAATCAAATACCCCCAAGGCTTGGTTTCTTAACAAACCAGTCTCCAGTCCCACTGGTCATATTACTGATTTCTCATGACACAGTCAGAAGATTTTGTTTCCATTCACTTTCACTGTGCTGTAAGCAGTCACAGAAGAGGAACAACGGGCAAACAGAGGAAAGACCGTGGGATGTTTTCAGAGACCTACCCTACATAAGATTGATTGATTTTGTTTCTACCTATGTCCTTACATAACCCCCCCTCCCTGTAGTATCTGAGTACCTCCCCAGCAGTTAAGAATAGAAATCTCTCTTTTTCTTCCTTGCTTTCTAGCCTATAGACAATAGTGTGAGTAGTTTATAGTGGAATTTTTTGTTGGTATGTGGATGGATGTTTTGTGTGTCTGTGTGAGGTTTGTATTTAGCTCTGAGAGGTGAGGTGCATGGTTATTCTTGTCCCTGTGGAAATGAGTTCCATAGTCTAGGTCCAGCTCTGGTGAAACTTCTGGCTCCAAAACTCACTAGTTTCCCCAGTTGGTCAACAGTTTATTTGTTGCAGTGGAACTTGGGAATTAATGGACACAGATTCCTCAGGTAGTTAAGGCCAGTTCAGGCAGATCTTTGCATATCAGGACAGAGGAACTCTTGCATCCTATTCATTATAGCTGATAACATAATCAGTGAATCAGCAATGTAACTGGTGTGGCGAATTTCCTTTTGTGTATAAGCTCTGATGGAGTAATGTACAATTAGGGACAAATTTATCGAGGGGCAGTAGCTTAGTTTTCTCCCACCTTGCCAGGCACTGGTAAGGCCAGTGAAGCAGAAGTGGTGGAGAAGCAGGGACTCATGAGGAATGGAAATGTTGTAGGTCTACTATGTTAAAACTTTGAAGGAAACAATCACCAAGCTGGTAGTGCAGAAGAGTAGAGATATTTTAGCAGTGAGCAACAGCAGCAACATTTAGGAGTATCAAGGGGTGGGTGAATGGAATGAGGACAGGAGGGCAGCAGAAATTCAGGGCATGGATCAGGGAAATATGTAAAAAAGAGGATTCTGGAAATTACATCAATTACTAGCCTCACTCCTGTGGTGTGTGTCACTAAAAACCCCATGATGGAATTATAGCCTGATAATTCAGTTCTAATTCTAGATTAGATTTTCTGAAACCAATGTAACACTAGCACTGCAAGCAAATTTTTGTAGCAACTCTTGTACTTCATTGATTAGAGCTTTATGTCTATGTAAGGAAATGAAACGGTACTAATGTAATCCCTCTCTAGAAAACTAACAGTTCTTTCTAAAGATTGTAACCCCACTCATGACCTTAGTATCTGAACACGATATATTAATCCATGAAACAGTTGCAATAATTGCAATAATTATTATAATATAATTAATATATTATAATATAATATATTATAGAATATATAATTATATTATATAATATAATATTATATTATAATTATAATAATTGCAATAATTGCTATTTTCAGTATCTGCCAATGACTTTACAATTATATAACTTAGTATTGCCTTGTTGTACCATATGCTAACAAAGGATCCGATCTTGTACTCCTTAGGCTAATCGCCCACTGAAGTCAAGGATTTGGAAACAGAGCATACCATCCAATAAATCAAGAGATAGTTGAAATACCCAAGGGTACAGAATGTAGCTGTGTATCTAAAAACCCCAGGATAAGTTTGACATAAGCATACTCCTTGAGCTTTTTTGTGTGTGCTAATTTTACATCATCTGTGTCACTATAGTTAAGGCTCAGCCATAGTTTGTATTAATAAATCTTACATTTATATGGATTTAAATGTCCACATTCACTCTAGGCTGAAATATGGTATTTGGAGCATTATTACAGGCTGTTTGCCAATTTAAGAAGGTTGTATTTAAACTGACATATCTCAAATTACTTCAAGCTTTACAATTTTGGAAATCTGCCAGCCAGCAACATGGTAGGACACCTACTGATGGTTTTTTTTGGAGGGGGGGGAGAAAAGAGTTAAACTGGTTAGGACACTAAGGACCAGATTTTTAAAGGCATTTAGGAACCAAAAGATGCAGAAAGGCCCCTAGTGGGATTTTCAAAAGTGCCTAGGCACCTCTGATAGAAATCAATAGGAGTAAGAAATCTAGGCACTTTTGAAAATCCCACTAGGTGCATCTTTAAGTGCCTAAATACCTTTGAAAAATTGGCCTTAAGTGATTAAAACATGTTAACTAAACTTTAAGAACTTACCTAGGCCTTAATCCTGAATGACACAGAGAACATGCAATTCCCATGGGTTTCTGCACTGGATGCTCAGCACCTCTTAAGAATGGGCCCAAAATGCAGATTTTAATAAAAGCTTTTGTTTTAATAGGAATCAGTTTAATATAGAAACCTGCCATTAAGGCATCTGTTAAAAGCCAAGCAAGTTGAGTGAAAGACAACGTTTGTCCCTAATGGACTATGCTGTTCTGGGAGGAATCTCAAAGACTACAGCAACAGGTAAACTTTTATAGGAAAAATCATGTGACTGAAATTAATGAAATCAAACATTACCCTATTCGATATTTAGAGTTAAACCTAAATACTCTTCAGTAACTTGCAGAAAGTCTGTTTTTCATGTCATGCTAACACCAAACTGATGTTGAGGCTTATACCTGGAAGAAGCGGGACTGTAATGAATATGAGGCTTATACCTGGAAGAAGTAGGACTGTAAAGGCTGATCCTTGTTCTCCTCATCCACATACAGTCCTCCGACGACATAGACCTGATTTTGTTTGGTGACTATGCTGGAATGATTTCTGGGAATCTGTTCTGCCAGGGCTGCCAGGAAACATTCATTCTCTACAGGGTCATAAGCCACTGCAGCTGTGTCATTGACCAGAAGAATAAGGTCTTTGACAAACATACCATGTCTCGGAATGTCATTGAGGTATCCAGGGAGTAAATCTTCATCCCCTACATCACCATTTACTTCCCCTTCACCTGACTTTCCCTTGCTTACAGTAGGTTCAGGCAATTTTCCAGCAAAGGCATCCTTAATAACCTTGATTTTTTTCTGAAGATCTGAGTTGCTTTTGATTATATCATCCTTCTCAACATGCTCCTTGAAATATTTTTCTGCCATAAGACGAAAACGAATGCAGTCAAAAACTTCTCCCAGGCTCTTTATTTTGTTCTCTTTGTCTGTTCGGACCCATGTCATTACTGCTTCAAATACCACTTCTTCCTTTTCTACGTTTAAGCTGTCAGGTGAAATAACTGAGATGAGCTCATGGGGGGCAAGCTGCATGAAGTCTTCTTCTTTGCAAATTTGCACAAAGTGGTCTGACACAAAGTCACGGGCAGACAATGCAAGTCTTGGGCAGTCAAGGAGGAGACCTAATCTAAGGATGGCTAGACAATTAGCAACAGCAAGTCTTTTCTGAAGATAGGATACACACACAGTGAATACAGAAGGGATCTGAAAGCGGCTGGCCAAAGCAAAAATATCTTGCACATTAGAGTCGTTGAGATCAATACTTGCAGAGTAAAGGTACTTGACAATCATATCCAGGACGCTAGGGTCCACGTTGTCGAGAACTACCTCCTTTTTTTTCTCTTCACTTTGCTCAGATAAGAAATACTCACGGAAATAAGGACTACAAGCGGATAGAATCAATCTGTGGCAAGGTAAGCTTTTATCACCAGCTTTTAGATAGCAATCAATGAACTTTTTCTCATCCAGGAGTTCCCTGAGGCCATCCTGAAGAAGCGTGGATTGGTAAAGTCGAAGCTCTTCAGTGAGTTCCCTTTGGGAATCCATTTTGTGAATAATATGGGTGTGTGGGAGGAAACTGAAAGCTTTAGCTGTTGTCAGCACTAAGGTCTGCCTGTAAAAAGGCAGATCAATGTGCTTTGACCAGCCTGAAGTCTCTGTAATTTAATCCTTCCAACTAAATATAGGTACAGCCTCTTACAAGTTGGAATTTAGGCTGGATGGTGGTGTGGAAAGAAGAGTTGCTCTTGCAGCTGTCATAGATTGAAAGAAGCAACTGTTGCTTTTAGTCACTAAGGGCAATCATTATGCATATTTAATCACTGAAACTTGCAGAGTAAGATATAATGCAATGTGAGTAAGGATGGCAGAATCTGGTCTTTAAGGAAATAGCTATGAATCAGATCTCAAATATAAACACACTACAGAATACTCTGAAATAAAAGTATTATCTGCAAAGGGTAAAGTTAGCAGCTATGATGTTATGTCTATTCACAGTGGATTCACAGAAAATGTTTTTTAAAGAGATTGCTTCACAAAAGTTGCCCAGTATGAATGTCTGGTACTTCATTATGAGTAAAATTCATTGTGATTCATTAGAGACAGATATTTTGTGCTAGGATGTTTTTTCATACTCACATATATCATATCTGAAAAGATAATTCAGTTCTGGAGAAATAATGTAATGAAAAATATGTATTTTATTTTGGATTTTCACTTAACAATACATGATAATTTGTTTGCAAGTTAAAATATGAAAAGAGTCTCCAAGCAAAATTCCACTTAATTATTTACAAATGAAGCTCCAATTTTTTTATTCTTAAAATGTAGTTCTCACTCCAGATCATTTTCCTAGACATATTATCAGTTCCCTTCCCCCTCTCCCCAAGTATTTGTTTTTAAGTTTTCATTTTAGGGAAACATTAAAAGTGACATCAGTAAGGGGTATCCTCTATCCATTTAAATGAAGGTAATATGTACGCTAGAGACAGAATAAAAAATGTTTAAAAAAAAATGAATGCCACAAATGAAAATTCTTTCATCAATGAGAATGTTCACAAAACTAAAAATTGAGAAAAAAGAGCCTTTGTATTAACAGTACAAACTGTTAATAGTCTAACAAAGTAAGAAGAGCAGATTTAGAAAATATACATGAGTTAGGTACTCACAAATTATTTTTGTTAAAAGTTTCAGGATTTAGGCAGGGAAGGCTTAGATTTCGATTAAATTTGGAAATGTAGAAGTTTAACAACCCAGAATTTGCTTAACATGCTTTAGTGACAAAGGGCTTGATCTTGCTCCCACAGAAGTCAATGGCAAAACACCCATTAATGGGACTTAAATGGGAGCAGGATTGGGCACCAACTTTTATAAATACATTTGATATAAACAGGATTTCATTTAATTATAGTTTTATGTATATAAGTTTTACACAAATATTTAACAGGCTTTTCTTCCTTTCCATACCACAGTGAAGTCACTGGTGCAGTCAGCTGCTACAACAACAGCTGAAAGGAGAGCTCATTTGACTTTTTCCATTTATAGGAAATAGTGTGTAAGGTCTCATCTCACTAAAAAACATAACAGCTGCATCTCCCCTTTAAACAATAAATGACTCAATTCTCTCTGCATAAAACACAACATTCTAAAGGTCTGATGAGTCAGAAGCAAAAGATATGTAGTGTGTGATTCTTTCCTGATTATCTCCTTTAAAAAACAAACGAGTCAGTGCTTTCTGAAAAAAATTTGTACTGGAGTCTTTGGATGAAAATTAGTACCTGGAATGATGATTGAGATACAGTACATGAAGTTCTATATGTAATACGAAAACTAACAGTTACACTTGGAATAGTACAGTACTTTGTCAAAATGATATTAATACCACAATACTGCCATGATACAACTATTCTTTCTAAAAAAAAAAGTTTCCCACGTTTATATATTTTTGTTTTTATTCCCCTAAATAACATTTTAAGAATGTGTCACAAAAGTTGCTATGGAAATGTTGTTTACATAAAATTATAGATCAGTACATTTTTTTTCTATAAGCAAATAAATAATTTAAAACTTTAGCACAAGAAATATATACAAAAACAACATACAAAATACAATTGTTACAAATGTACAATTTCTTTAACAAGTTTTCTTTCACAAAATCAGTTAACTATGCATTGTATGATATTTATACGTTCCTTCTCTTTGGTATAGTTGTTCTGTCTTACTCAAATATTTTCAGTCTTCCTAAAGATCTGGTAGTAACATAATGACTACATGCCTTGCACAGATTAGGAAAATAATGTTAAATCTAAATCAACCCATTACTTCCCAGAGTCCCTGAAGCGTGAATCCATCCTTCAGTTTCTCTATTGCTAGTCCCAGTTCTTCTGAAAATACAGGTTCCCGATCTTGTTGCTTTTTTGGAGGTGAAGGGCATAGGGAGGAGGAACAAATAAAAGACAAGTTTCATTAGAATCTGTGAATAGCGAATTATTAAATAATATGCATTTTACAATGTTAAAGTGTTCTTACCTTATTACCATCAGCAAAGTAAGCCTACAAAGAGAAAAAAAAAAAGTATCATAAACCCGCCTAAATGATTTAAAATTGTTTTCTTATGTACAATTTAAAAAAATACTTTCCATTTACCATTAATACTTTTTATATCTACACAGAGATACTTTAGGCTTCTCAGTTCTATTAACTTTACATTTTAAAATAAATTTCAGTATTAAACAAAATCCCTTTTATTTAAAACTGCATTTGGCATGTTTTCTGAGATTTACATATGTGCTTGGTAGAATCTTTTACTTTCATTTTATAAATAAGACTAAAAATTCACTCTGGGTTGAAATTTACTATGCAAAACTTCAACCAGAAAGCAGTGACTTAATATAAAATAGTCTATCTAAATAACTGCTAAAATGTCTGTTGTAATAAATGTGTGTTTTTCATGATAAAACAGAGGCAGAACTGATGGCATCCTCATAGTTCCTGCTGCACATGCAGCAACATTTACTATTCAGTTTCTCAAAATGGGCTCTTTATAATATCTTGGGGAATGTTCATAAAAATTAAAAATAACATTATCAAAATGATTAGTCAACAACACTAATGGGCTAATCTAACACTTACGCAAAGTCATTCCTGTCTCATGCAAAGACCTGTATAAAGAGGTGGGCTTTATACCATCCCCTGAAAATCAGACTGAGTCTTGGACAAGCACGGGAAGCAAATTCCAGCATCAAGGGCTCTTCTCTGAGAGGTCCAGGCCAGCAGCTCCTAGACCTTTAAATCTAGGGATTTAGCAAAAAGTGTCTCAGCTGACCTCAGCTGTCTTGGTGGGCCAAAGCATTTTCCCGAATAGGCCTGAAATCACATGGGACTGTACAGAATACTAACGCCTTCAATTACAATAACAGACTATTAAGGAGCCAGCCTGTGGAATTCAGATGAAATATGTTCCCTGTGGCAACTACCGCTAAGCAAGTAGATCACTACATTCTGTACCAGCTACAGCTTCCAAATATTATTCTAGGATAGTTAAATACAGAGCACATTAGATTAATCCAAAGTAGAAGTGACAAAGAAAGGTATAGATAACCCAGACAAAATCCAAATGTAAGAGAAAAGGATTGTAACTGTGATGACAAGCTCATAGAAATAAAAGTACTCTGGGCACTGAAACCAAAAAATAAACCAAAACAAAAGAAAAAAACCCATAAGAAAAGTGGGGGGGAAAAAAAAGAAAGGAAATTACAGACTGAAAGAAGAGAAAAAGGAAAAATATAGAGATTAAAAAACTGAAGGTTAGCAGGACAGATAAGGGATAGGAAAGAAGAAAAGTAAGGGCAGACTAGTAGGATTGGTTTTAGGATTGTTGAGTCTACCAGATTTCAAAGGTGAACTATGACAATGTGTATTTTGGGTTAGGCTACCATATAAAAATACTTGTGCACTCTTCTGTTTATACTAAAAAACAGTTTCTGGGTGTAGGGAAAGAACTACATTTAAAATAATTTCAGAAAAGACTCCACCTCATCAGAATATCCTCTTGTGTTTGTATCAATGGAAGTTGTAGGTACTCATCACTTCTTCATATTAGGTTTAGGGACAACAGTTACTATCACCTTTTCCTAAAATCTTGTGGGGGCAAATACTGAGACAACCTTCTAGACACAACATTATCAAATCAATCTGCCCAGAAAGAAAGAAGACTTAATTTTAATATCTGTATGATATGATTAAACTACAAGCTTTTAGACCCTGCTGGACCTTAAAGCATGCTGCAAGTTGCTTGTGACTGCTACTTTAAACACCAACTACCTTGACTGTCAATAATGATTTGAAATATAGCTCTTTCTACAGAGACTGTTGAAAAAAGCTTATATATTTACAGTTAGAGACTATAGCATAGTTTTGGACTTTATGCCCAAAAGACATCTAAATATGTTATCTAACATCAGAAGACCAAACATATATTTTAGTAGGAACCCAAGTCCATAAATGATTTATATTTAAATAATCAAACAACAATTGTTTTTCTGGAGTAGCTTACCACAAAAGCATCTGTCTGTTCATCAGATTCGATTTCCACATCATCCTGAACCTGTTCGACTGTCAGATCTTCAAGAGGTTGAGGCTGTAAATTGAGACAATGAAGTAAACAAATACATTTATATATAATGTTTTTAATATAATTTTATTTCTTCTGTTAGTGCAATGCTGCATGTAGCTTCTGTAATAAAAGGAACAGCATACCTTTTCTTCCATTTCATAATCCACTCCAAATATAGGGCTAGCTGAGTAAACTCTATACAGTGAATTTATTTCTTTCACTGCCTCCTGTAGTTTCTCCACAGGGTCTATTTTAAAACCAAGTACATATCCTCCACTCTACAAGAAAAGAAAAATATGTACTCAAATTAATTAATTTTTACTATATAAAAGATATATATACTTATAGACTAAGTACTTCCTCTTGACTTGACAGGCATTTCTTAATACTAACAGTGAGGACTTTTATATAAGCATTTTATACATTTCAAACTGCTGTACAAACCCTGGGTGCAATTCTGGCCCATGGACTTCCAGTGGGCTAGGATTTCACACCCTGTGAAGTATAAAAGCTATGCACTGCTATTCTGTTTTACAGATGGGAAACAGAGACATGGAGACGTCAAGAGAAAACTGAAAATCAGTAGCAAGTCTAGGATCTGTATCCAGGAGTTTCGAGCTGCTCAATAAATGCTTCATCCATTAGATCGTAAGTGCTATTGTGAAGGTAGCTTTTCAGTTATAATGAATGCATTTGATGTAGCCAAAAATAGTTTTTTTCAACTGTAGAAACGTTTTTGATCATGGTCACCAGTAGAAGAAATTACCAACTTTTTACAGAGAGTAACAAAGATGACAATTTTTTTTAATGGTATTTTTTTAATGGTATTTAGCTGCACAGTGCTAAAAGTAATCCATTATTACTCTCCCTAAACCAGAGTTCCTGTGTAACAAGGCATTACCTAAATAAATAACAAATTAACTGGCCATGCTGGCCAGTTTGTGTTTCAGTCAGAGACCTCATTAATCAGCTGATGGTTCATTCATCAAAATCTTTGTTCAATAAATTCGTAACTCAACAGCCATATTTTCACCACAATTTTGGCCTCTTATGTAGCCAAGTTTTCTTGAGTTTAAACTCTAAAGAGCATATAGGAGTTCAGTCTATTCATTGTTTAAAAAATAGCACACTGAATATCAGAATTACATAGCTATATAGGTAAAAATGAAAGTAACTAAAGAATGCTATTAAATCATCTTACCTGCTGAGAACTTTCTATGACAAGTGCCAAGCCAAACTTTGAGTCTCTAATCTTTATTGAACGCTGGTTGTAAAGTAAAAAGAGGTAAAGTCTGTTTTTAAAAATGGTGTTCTTTAATTCCTTGATACAAACAATTTATTAATACTATTAACTACGATTATCAGCTCTGAATGCGTGGCATCTTCAGCCATTTGGAAGTCCAAATCTGAACCACTGACAGCTGGTGGAGGAGTATTCCATCGGAAATGATGACAAGGTCTTGGCAGTGTTCCTTTCTGAAAACTTTGATCAAAAGATGAATTCCAGCGGTCACATACAGTGGTGTACACTACTGACACTGGAGCAGCAGCATGGTAAGCACCATGGAAATCAGAAATGCAGAGCAGATCCAAGCATCCAGCTCCTGATCCTGAAAGCCTTGATTTTTCAAGGAATCTGGACAGAAAGTCTGCTCTGCAACAGATATTAATAGGGCCAAATCTTCCCTGAGATAAGGGCATGCAACTCCCTTTATGTTCAATGTGAGTTAGGTGTGTGAATCGAAGGTTGGAATTTGACCCATATCATACAATATTTAGGTTTAAAAAGGATTGTTGAAGTTAAGATACTTACAATTTGCAGATATGGTATGCTGACATTAAAGCTGTCATTCATATTTGCATGCCAAACTATTCTCACATTAGTAATGAAAAAGGTCCCCAGATTTCCCTGTAAAAAATAGATATATCAGAATTCCTTTGAAATGTAGGGCCTGTTTTCATTTGCATACCCTACTCATATCCTGCACTGAAATGCTAATATAATGGAACTCCGCATTCAGTTCAATTAGGATTTGATGCTGCCTAACTGAAGTCAATTGGAGTGTTACCACTGACTTCAATGGGAGCAGGAGAAGATCTTAAAAAAGACTATCACTACTCAAGTGGTGAAAACCCTTGGGGGATTGCTATTACTGCAGCAAACCAGGATCACACTACAGCACAGTGAACCTTAGAGGATAATGTGAAACTTTCAAGGGTTGTTCATTGTATAGTTCCAGAACGGGTATACTGTACAAGTACAATGGCATGTGCGTTAAATTTAAGTGACTGGGGAGATGTGTGCCAAAATCAAAACTGGAGCATAGAGGGAAGAACTCTTACTCATCAAGACTGATGTTATGCCCATTTTGGACTAAAATTACACAGACAAATAACAGCTTCAATTTTGTTCCATGCCCTAAACAAGTACAAATAATAGTGCCCTGGAGAAGAACACCGACATATTGTACATGTCACTTGCAACCACTAGTCTCTCCCCATCCCCAAGAAATAATCTTCTATTCCAGTGCTTTTAGTTGCTAGCAACTAAAAAACAAAGGAAAACATGCAGTCAAAAACTGCAAGTAGATTATACAAATATGCAGCAAAGTGTTTTAGAAATAGCAGGGTATACTTTCAGGATGATACACAGACCATTAGGCTCTCAAATACTTCTTGTTAATAGGAGCTGTGTATCTAGTTCCTTGTATATAGAGCTGAAAATGTCTCACAAATGTCATGACAGGTTGCTAAGAGGAGTACTCTGTTATACTGAATAGCATACACACAGGATGGACAGCTTCTCATGTAACCCACTCATGAACTGAACCAAAAGAGAATTCCTGTGAGGTTATAGAACTATAATAGTACAGTTGCTAGGAAGAGGAAAAACAAAGCACAGTTTTAGTAAAATTGCATATACTCTTGTTTTAACTATACCTGGTCGCTAGATAAATTCCAGACTCCATTGATTTTGTCATATACTTGTTCTTGTGGTAATAATCTCAGTTGCTTGTTTTGAATCAATGCACTTCTCAGCTTAAGATCACGGTACATTTTAGAAGTTTCATAAGCTCTACAAATAAAAATACATGCCAAAGCTGAAGATTTCAATGTCTTTCATAGTTCATATTAACACAGGTTTATAAAATATTTCAAACATCCCACTTCAATTATCTACATTCTACAAATAAGTTCAGCAATTTTATTAAACCTTCACTAAGTAAAATATCTGTTGTTGGGTGTGTGGTTTTTTTTTTTGTTTTGAAAAACTAAAAACCATTTTAAAAATTACTTTTTAGCTTGAAATCAATTTTTGTCTTTTGCAGTGTTCTGATGCATGCTGTCACTTTTCTGCACCTTGCAGTTCTCCTCTTTTAGCTGTTAAAATGCAACCAAAGCCTTGCTGTTCACACATTATATACAGTATGGACATTGGGAAACATTTAATTTTCAACTCAGATCAGGCGCAAATATGCTGTGTGTATAAGATATACACAAATCACTATTCCACAATTTTTAATTATGTATATAGTGTAGATCAGTGTTCATGCCATTAGACTATGTACATGTTCACATCTATATAACTTATTCTTTAGGGGTGAAATCCTGGCCTCAATGGGCTTTTCAATCAAGTCATGATTCCTCCCTTGATTTACAGTAAATGATTCACTACTGTTATGCAAATATTTCAATTAAAAGTGTACTTAACTTATTAATATTGGTTTTTACCTTGAAAGAACTTAATATTGAAATTAGCTCTAGTGTTATTTAGAAATCAGAAAATTTTTTCCCCCCTAATATCATACAGGCTACTTTAAACCATAGGAATTATTTAAAATCATTACTTGTAGAACTTAAGCTTTTGTATTCAAACTAGGGCTGTCAAGCAATTAAAAAATTAATCATGATGAATTGCATGATTAAAACAATCACTATTAATCGTGCGATTAATCACAGTTAAACAATAACAGAATGCCATTTAGTTAAATATTTTTGGATGTTTTCTACATTTTCAAATATATTTCAATTACAACACAGAATACAAAGTGTACAGCACTCACTTTATATTTATTTTTTATTAAAAATATCTGTGCTGTAAAAAAACAATCATTTTTCAATTCACCTCACGCAAGTACTGTAATGCAATCCCTTTATCATGAAAGTTGAACTTAAAAATGTAGAATTATGTACAAAAAAAATTGCATTCAAAAATATAAATTTAAAACTTTAGAGCCTACAAGTCCACTCAGTCCTACTTCTTGTTCAGCCAGTCACTCAGGGCTTGTCTACACTTACCGGGGGATCAATGCACGGGGATCAATGCATTGGCGGTTGATTTAGTGGGTCTAGTGAAGACCTGCTAAATCGACCGCAGGTCGCTCTCCCGTTGACTCCTGTACTTCACCTGAATGAGAAGCGCAGTGGAATCAATGGGAGAGTGTCTCCCATCAACATTGCATAGTGTGGACGCCATACGTAGCTGAAGTTGCGTAACTTAGATCGATCTCCTCCCGTAGTGCAGACAAGGCCTCAGACAAACAAGTTTTATTTACATTCGCCGGAGATAATACTGCCCACTTATTGTCTACAACATCACCCAAAAATGAAAACAGGCATTCACATGGCACTGTTGTAGCCAGCGCTGCAAGATAATTATGTGCCAGATGCGCTAAAGATTCATATGTCCCTTCATCTTCAACTACCATTCCAGAGGACATGTGTTCACACTGATGACGGGTTCTACTCTATAACAATCCAAAGCAATGCAGACAGATGCATGTTAACTCTCATCATCTGAGTCAGATGTCACAAGCAGAAGGTTGATTTTCTTTTTTGGTGGTTTGGGTTCTATAGTTTCCATATCAGAGAGTTGCTCTTAAGACTTCTGAAAGCATACTCCACACCTCGTCCCTCTCAGATTTTGGAAGGCACTTCAGATTCTTAAACCTTGGGTCGAGTGCTGTAGCTATCTTTAGAAATCTCACATTGCGTTTTGTCAAAACTGCAGTTTTTAAGAAAGTGTTCTTAAAACAAACAACATGTGCTGGGTCATCCGAGATTTCTATAATATGAAATACATGGCAGAATGCGGGTAAAACAGCAGGAAAGATACTATTTTCCCCCAAGGAGTTCAGTCAAAATTTAATTAACACTTTTTTTTAATGAGAATCATCAGCATGGAAGCATGTCCTCTAGAATGGTGGCCGAAGCATGAAGGGACATAAAAATGTTTACCATATCTGGCATGTAAATACCTTGCAATGCCAGCTACAAAAGTGCCATGCGAATGCCTGGTCTCACTTTCAGGTGACATTGTAAATGTCACTATTTCCCTTAAATGTAAATAAACTTGTTTGTCTTAGCGATTGGCTGAATAAGAAGTAGGACTGAGTATGCTTGTAGGCTCTAAAATTTTACGTTTTGTTTTTGAGTGTAGTTATGTAACAAAAGAATTCTACATTAGTAAATTGCACTTTCACGATAAAGAGATTGCACAACAGTACTTGTATGAGGTGAATTGAAAAATACTATTTCTTTTATCACTTTTACAGTGCAAAAATAATATAAAGTGAGCACTGTACACTTTGTATTCTGTGTTGTAATTTAAATCAATATATTTGAAAATGTAGAAAAACGTTCAAAAATATTTAATAAATTTCAATTGGTATTCTATTGTTTAACAGTGCGATTAAAACTGTGATTAATCGCAATTAATTTTTTTGAGTTAATCGTATGAATTCACTGCAATTAATCAACAGCCCTAATTCAAACAAATTCCAGGTCATTTATGAAAGCAAGATGAATGGTTTTGATGCAAATCAATTGACAAATTTTATTTAAATCAAAACATAGTTAAGACAAAACCACGTAGTGAATCTTTAATAGAATGCAAGGATGACCCAGGAGAAGAATCCAAGAATTTTAGTTTCACCTAATAATTGATAACTGTTCCAATGGAATTTTTTTCTTAGGTTTGCACTGGAGTTATTGTAACCTGTACTGTGCTCGGGCCAGAGCCTGCAGTCTTCATTCACGTCACATTCCACTTTGAGTGAAAGTTTTGGCTGAGGCAGGGTGTGGGATATTGTCCCTAGTCAAAAACATATATGAATGAAATGAGTTTTACGGTATTTATTCATTTAATTGGACTCATAGGCTTTCTGCCCCTCATCTCTCCACCCCACATTTTAAGATTCCTTGCTCATATTTCAAATACTTCTGTGGACTTTACGTATGTGAGAGTATGTGACGGGTGAATCAGTGATAGCAATCCCAAATTCTGCATATATACTTGATTTACTATAATTTTTAAAATTAAACTTTATTTTAAGTAAGGTACCTGTGTACAGCAATAACTGAAGTGAAAAGTCTGGGACTCCCAGGAACCACATTAGTAAATATGAACTCGAACCGTGTATTGTTACATTTAGTTAATATATAAAGAGCTTCTGTCTGTCCTCGTAGTTTCTATAAGAAAAATTGTTAATATTTAACATTTTGTAAACAACACAGAGAATCAGCAATCCAAGCATGCTATTTCTTTTTTTGGTCATATTCTAATTATAATCACTTAAGGTGAAATTCTGGCCCCCAGAGCAGTCTATGGAAGTTTTACACTGACTTCCTGACCCCCTGGTTATTAAAATCCAGGCCCCACCAAAGTTACTATTTCCCCCCCAAGAATCTTATAATAATAATCCCTCTCCTTAGAAAATTAAAAGTTTATTTCTAAATATTTAAAATAAAAAATTCACTACTATTTTATTTCTATGATTAAAGATGAACTTTCAGATTATATAGTGAAATGAGTGTTTATGGTACTTTTACACCTTTTTAATTTAAGAAGTATTTTGAAACTTACTGAGTTAGCGGTTCTCGTGGTTATATTTATAATGCAGTTGTAACCAACAGCTAAAAATTGGGGGGGGAGGGGAGAAAAAAGCACAGTTTTGATCACAAGAAAATTATCAGTTATACAGAACAATACTGTTAGAGCACTGCTTGGGACACTGATTGTGAAAAGCCCACATTATGATAGGCTGGCTACGCCTTTTACATTATGTCATACCTGTTCCCAGCTAGAATCTGACCCTTAAAAACAAATCCCTACCACTATTATATTAATATTGTTGTGAGGATCCCAGGAGCTAAGAGTGAAAAAATAACAGAAGCAGTTTGGGTAAGGGAATGGATAGTGTGTCTGAAAAGAAGAGAATGAGGGGACAGAGGGAAAAGAAGGTAACATTTTTAAAATGCTTTATTGCCCTGACCACAACAGTTTGTGTTATAAAAACTGAGACCCCAATCCTTCAGTTCTTCCTCTGAGCAGACCTATTGAAATAGTTCGGGGCCCAATCTGAAGCCAATTAGTGTTTGTCACTGATTGCAATAGGAGCAGGCCCAAGCCCTACCTAAAGTAAAATTGGTCTATTCATCTGAGTAAGGGCAGCAGAACTGGAACCTAAATTGGGATGTGCTCAATATTATTTCCAATTTAGGCTCCAGTTCTGCAAATAAATCTGAATAGGATTTTCTTCCTTGCAAGGATCCCTATGCAGGATTGGGACCTTAATTTTTATAATAGAAAATTCGTTGAAAGTAACTGCTGAATGAACATGGGGACTTCTAGGAAATACGATAAAGGATAAGGGTCCAAATAGTCCAAGAAATCTTAATAAATCGTTATTAAAAGTAAGCCTAGTCAAAAGAGTAGGGTCAAGGCATTCACAGCCTTCCCCGTTTTTAATCTTTCTGCTAGAACAGTGTTTCCCAAACTTGGGACGCCGTTTGTGCAGGAAAAGCCCCTGGTGGGCCCAGCCGGTTTGTTTACCTGCCACGTCCGCAGGTTCGGCCGATTGTGGCTCCCACTGGCCGCGGTTCGTTGTGCCTGGCCAATGGGGGCTGTGGGAAGTTGCGCGGGCCAAGAGACGTACTGGCCACCACTTCCTGCAGTCCCCATTGGCCGGGCACAGCGAACCGCAGCCAGTGGGAGCTGCGATCGACCGAACCAGCGGACGCGGCAGGTAAACAAACCGGCCGGGCCCTCCAGGGGCTTTCCCTGAACAAGCAGCATCCCAAGTTTGGGAAACACTGCGCTAGAAAATATTAAATTATATAAATTTATATGGAATAAGGCTGCAACAATGAAATAAGTAAAGAACAACTAGGGAGCTAGTTGTGGGGAGATTATGCAGTCTTGAAAGCTAGGGTAAGGTGGCAGGTAAAAGGATAAGGATGTTTATATCTTTACATGATGCACAAGGCAGTCTATCCTAGTATTTTTGCACCTATTAATACTACTCTCAAGGTCATCATTCAACACCTACACTGATGTCCAGTGTGAGATAATCTAGAATTAGCAAACTCACTCACTCATTAATACTTGCTGTTATTTGTCAATAAATTACCTTGCATTATCTGTTATATGTATTACTTTGACAGTTATAAGATAATCAATTTTTAAAATATCTAAAATGTTGAAGGATAGAATTGCCTCTGCTTATAGCAGGGGTGAATCTGTACTTGACCATAAGCAAACTTTATACAACTTGGAAAAAAATATCACCACAAATACATAATACAATATAGGGGGGATTGAGTTTGTGAGCATCGGGACTTCTACTTTCTTGGCAACTGGAAATTGAGTATCTGGAGCAAAATGCCTGCTGAACAAATGTACCATGACACATACTACCGTTCTGCAAGCTACTTAAAAATATTCTTGACTTTAAGCATCTGAGCAGTTTCATTGAATACTCATGTAACTGAAGTTAGACGTGTTTAAGTAGCCTGCTGAATCAGGGCCCACAACAGTAAATGATATATTTCTGAGGAGAGAAAAACTGAGGATCAAGATTAAATCAGAATAAAGAAGTGGCAACAGCATATACTGATATGACAAGATGGCAATTCAAAGTACAGTAAAACGAAACAGTTCTTCCTAGGCAAACCTTCAAATTCCACAGACTTTAGGAAAACTATAACACACTTTGTTGTGATCTTCAGAATTCTAGTTTGAGAAATTGTTATTAAACATTGACAGTTTATCTAGGAATTATTATATCAATTCTATATTACTGAAAGGAATAATGAATACTGCTGGCTTATACCCAGGTTAGATAGCAATGGGAGACTGAAGAGTTTATTAGATTGTAACTTTATTGCTATACTCATTACTGTTGTGAAAATTCAGCATACTACCACATAAAAAAACACAAAACTTTATTCATCTTAACTAAAGGGGATACTTACAGAGATTGACTCTAGGTAATGCCAATGAGTGCCAAATAATCCGTAAATTTGTCACTAGAAGTCTACCTGGAAACAAAGAGTGCAACATTTTTCATTAAATTTGATGACAACTATCCAGATTAAATGTGAGATTTCAAAGTTGTTCCAGAAAACTTAACATTTAAACATAACTGCCTCCCTTCCTCTTCCTGAAAAACCCCTGCAAAACAAATGCCAATCTGATCTTTCTTTTGTTGTAAAAACCTTTATTTTAGATGGAGTTCATTACCACCATAGAATGACACTGAGTCATGTTCAGCACCTACGCCAAGATCCTATTAGAGGAATGGGTTTCCTCCAGGTGACTGTGCAGCTACCAGTGCAATGGTGGTCGTGAACCTTAAATGGGTCTCACACACAAAAAGGGAGCTTTAGGCTAACAACTCTTATATAGCGTTGTCAGCTAGAGAAAGGACTGAGGTCTGTTATAAGAAAGATCCCTCAGGTTGGCAATCAGGAAGGAGGGAAACAAATAGTTTCTGATATAGAACTGGGTGACTTTTTTGACAAAGTAGTTTATTCACTGAAAAAAATGCAGTTTCAGGTTAGTCAAAACTAGTTGCGAATGTGCGCTTATTGCAAATAGTTTCAGTCAAACTAAAAAACAAAATAACTTTGGTAATGTTAAAACAAATGATTTTGACATATCTGAGACAATGTGTTTGATTTTTTGGGCTAAATTTACAGGATGGCCAGGGGCAATGGTGGCAACAGTAGCACAGCTGCCTTCCTAATAACCTTTACTCTAGGCATTAGGCCCCTCACCTGGGACGTAAAAAAACCCAAATACAGTTCCCCCCAGTCTCTCGCTGATGTGGAGAAAGGATATCCCATATTGCACAAGATTTCCCCAACCATTCTGTTTGGGGTATTCTGGGGTAGGTCTCTTTCAATTTCTCAAACAGGGTTTGGAACAGGGACTTGAACGTGGATCTTCCCCACCTCAGGTGAGCCCTAACCACTAAGCCATACTCATTCTCATTCTCTCTCTAGCCCAGTGACTATTCAAGTATTTTATCTGAAGCAGTATAGCTTCAACAGGAATGACTGAGACACCTGCTTCACAACATCCCACAGCCCAGTGGATAGGGGATTCTCTTGAAATCTGGGAGACCTACGTTCAAATTCCTTCTCCACATCAGGCAGATGGAAGAATTGAATATAGGTCTTCTACATTCAAGGAGAGTGCCCTACAGGTTATAAGTTGGGTACCACCACCACCTACTCCTCCTCCAGTTATTTTGTGAATCTAGCCCTTCATTTCTTTTGCTTTTATTTTAAAAAGTTAAAAATACCCAGAAATGAGACCAAACATTTCAGATTAAAAAAATTGTTTGCTCCAAATCAAAGTTTTTGCTGATGTCTTTGATTTGTTTAATTTTTTTTGTAATCTACAGTTTTGGAGCAAATCGAAACCCCTCCAGCCACCAGAACTGCCAGAGAACCAAAAAGTCAGCTATTCGCCCAGTTCTACTCCCATACACCAGTGACAGCCACAAGAGGTAAGCCCTAAAAACAAAAAAAACAGTTATGGATTTCACTCTCATTCCTTTTCCCTCACATATCATGGAAGCTGCAGTAATCTTCATGGAAACAATAAACAGAATCTATAAAGGACTACTGGTGGTGGGTGGGAGGATGAGGAGTTCATTTACATGAGCTTCCTTCCCAAGTAGCCCTATACACATGCACATTATGCAGATCCCCTCTATTCCTTCTGCTTGCACATCAGCCCAACCATCTTCAGGAGTGTTTGGCTGAGCAGGAAGGCAGCTTATGTGGCTATGAAGGAGCAGAGAGACAGCTGCCAGGCACAGCAGGGGTTAAAGAAAATCTGTGGGTTCAGCTAGCCCCGCCCCGTTATACCTGTAGCCAATGCCAGGGCTGGAAGGGGGAGAAAAGAAGGGAGCCTGGCTCAGTCAGGTACTCACTGGTGAAGAGGTGGGAGCTTTTTGTGTGTCTACCTGAAGGCACAGATGTAACCAACCAACCAACCAACCAACCAACGCAGCCACTGGAAGCAAGCAAGTAAGTAAGCAAGCAAGCCTTCCCCTGCTAAGGGGAATCTACTGCCAAGCCCCAACCATGGGGAAACTGGACTAGCAGGGCCATGCCCCAAGCTAAAAGACTTCCATAAGGAGCAACTCAGACAACAGGTCCTGAGCATCCCCGTCATGGCTAGGAACAAAATCCATCTCCCCTGTCTAGGAGTGTGAGTGGCCCAGGACTCTGAGCCAGGACCTGAGGGAAAGGAGGGCAGGTCCCCCCTCCAGCCCCTAACCAATGATATAGCTGCTAGGCTGCCTGGCCACTGAAGGCCCTAGCACAGTGGTGAATATCCCTTACTACTGTATAAGAAAGGCCCAACATTTTGCTCTAAGTAGAGATAAAGGAATTATTCTCCTCTGTGGGTTCTTCTATTAAAGGGCTTTTCAATAATGAAAAGATCTCACATTGTATTTAAGTTCCTGCATCAGGTTGGCTCATGAATTAATTTAAACAAATTAAAGAGGTCCAGTTCCTGCAAAAAGTTGATAAATGAAGATTTTGTTACCATTTCGAACAGTCCTCTGAGAAATAGGCTATATCATTTTAAAATGTAGTTACCTGATGATAACATCATTTTAAAACCTAGTCCAATGACACTCTGATGAATTTACCACTTCTTTTGTCCACAGAAGCACCTTAAACTATGATGGGAGAAACCACTGAGATAATTAGAGAGTACAATAAATCTTGAAAAGAGAAATCCTCTTGTGTTATAAAATTTAAACAACTTCCCACTAAAACTAGACATTATACAGTTGTAGTACAGGCCTATACAACCTTTTGTAGGATTATCGCTTAAGATCACCAAGTTGTTTTTAGGGAGGAAACTGAACCCAAATGAATTGCTTCCTAACCAGGCTTTCAATTCCAAACAAACCCACAGGTACAGTCTTTCCATCACCTATTTTGCTTTTCATCAAACCCATGCCATTGGCACCGACTGCACTACCTGATGAATACCCTTGAGAGAACAGATATATGTCTGGTAGTACAAGTACACTAGTATAGTCTGCATTATAGTCTACATGTTTGTTTTTCCTAAGATCTTTTTCAGAGAGAAGACTAATGACCAACATCAGATATACATACAGTAGCTCTCTCTTACAAGGTTCACAGACAACTGTAGAACATTACTTGCTAGATCTGCATTTTCCTTTCAGAAATAACCTAACTTCAGGTATAATCATTTTCTAATGGCATAATTCTTTCCTTTCTGACAATTATGCATTCAGGATCCACTCCTGTTCCTACTGAAGCGAGTGGGAGTGTTCCCATTAACTTCAGTGGCAGCCACTTTAAACCCTCAATGATTAAACAAATTAGAAGTTAAGAGGAGAATTTCATTAGGTACACACTTACCTCTGTCTCCATTGTTTCCTTTGGTATCTTCAATAGAATCTAAACAGTCTATAAGAACCTCTCCTGGTCTCATTTTCATTTGTCTAAAACAAGGTAACTTTATTTGTTTTGGCTATTCATTTCCATTTAAACAGACCACAAAATACTCTGGTCTAGACATAACAAAATAAGGTACAATTAAGATATTATTGGGTTTTCCCTCTCAGGCCCTGAAAAGTGGTGATCATTTCTACTCCCACATAATCCCTTTAACACCTTCTCCCCAACAAATGCAATATTCCATGGGCTGCTGTAAATATTATCGTATTTGCATAGGCATGTAGCACATCAGATGAGAACCTAATATTCTTCACTGTATTAATGGGAGTGTGGTGTACTCGCAGAGATGTTCCCATTTAAATACATTGAAGACTGACGGAAAGGCTGTGTGTCTGTGCAGACAGTATAAAATGACTATTATTTGTTTACGATCCAAGAAAATATTATTTGAACATCTGTAGTAATATTAATTTATATCTGAGGGATTTTTAAAATAACATGAAATGTCGGGGGGCAGGGGTTTTCAGAGCAGACAAGCTGCAGCTCAAAAAGGGTCCCGATTGGTCCCCTTCCTGATTGGTCCCTCCCCTACATCTGCAATGGCTGTTGCTGCATCCTGGGCTTATACCAGCCACCTTCGCACTGTGATGGGGGGCAACACTGCCTCCCACCTCCAGTGAGTACTCCCCCCAGCTCTCCTCCCTTGGTAGTGACCTTTTTTTTGGGAACCGGAAATATGGTAACCCTTAAACACAATGAAGGCCAAAGTGTTCTGTAAGCAGGGGTCAGATCTGTGGGAGAGAAGTAATCTTCCAAGCGTCACCTATATGAGTCGCCAAAATGTGAAGTTACTCACTCTAGATTGTGCAGAAGTTCAAAACACAAAAGTGTGCTCTGTGAACTTTGATGTGGCTTCAGTATGCCTATGGGTTCTGCTAGGTTTCTTGGGGATGTGAGTGTGTGGGGAGGGGGAAGCAGTATCTTCCAAAATGTCACTTACATGTACCACCAAACTGAGATTATCTTTAAATAGTATAGATCTGTGAAGATCCCGCTTTCTTGCATCAAGAATTAAACAGACAGCAATGCTGACACTTAAAATCATTGTCATCTAAGTAAACGCCTTGATTAAGTGAACAGGGCGCACATCTTTGCATTAGTTACACTTAGTACACGTTTTTTGAGATTGTCTTTGCAATCACTGCAGCTGGAGCACTACTTTTTATTTTAAATGAAAGTGGAGATTCTGGAAAATAGATCGGAGCTTCCTAGAGGATTTAGTACACAGAAGGAGCAACCTACTGCCTGTTTCTGAGCCCTGACTACACTCCAGGCCCTAAACTTAAATAGCAGGATTAGTATCTGTGCTAAAACTGCAGCGAGCCTTCAGGCTTCCACAGCGTGCCCCTGCATCCCCCTGTCCTGCCCCCTCCCAGCATGCACTGCTCCCTTGTTTAAAAAAAAAAAAAAAAAAGGATGCCGACCGCACATCCGAGCCGGAGGGCCTGGCGGCTCCTAGCATGTACCGCTCCGTCGTGACGTGACCAGTCACCAGCGCGGCCCCTCTCTGGGTCTCTCCCAGGCGAAGGCAGCTCCCTGCTCTAGGCCGTGCCGGGAGTTGCCTCGGGCCCTAGCGGGGCGGCCGGGCCGGGCCGGGCTCTCCGAAGCGGCCCCGCCACCCCGAGAACCAGCCCCGCAACGGGGCGGAAGGAGGCTTCGCAGAGGGGAGGCCCGGGGGCGCCACTCACTGCGGGGAGATGTCGAAGCGAACATCCCTGTCCTCCCACAGCGCGTCCAGCACAGACGTCATCACTGCCCAGGGCCCTCGCCCGGGCCCGCCAACGGCTCCGCGGAGTTCTCTCCCGCGTCCGGCACCTGGCTGGCAACTGCCCGACGTAGCGCAGCGAGGACCAAACTTCCCAGGCGCGACCGCCGTTGTGGGGGGAGCTGCCGCCGGCTCCGCCCGCAGAGCGTGGGGTGGGGCCTCTCCCTGCACGCCAGTCGCACGGCCCTGTCCCCAAACAGCTCTCGAGACGCGCGGTTACTGCCGCCTCGCCGGGCGGGGCGGGGGAGAGGTTCGCACTGGTTTTGTGTCGGGTGGCTCTATGCCGCGCTAGCCGTAGCCTTCCCTCTCCGCGGCCGCCTCTCCCCCCCACCCGGTTGAACGCAGGGCCCGCCTGCTGCGGGGGTGCCGTGGGGCTGGTTCTCCTGGGCTCTGTGCTGTACAGCGGCAGGGGGCCGACTCAGGGTCGGGGGTCTTATCTCTCCTCCCCCTCCCCAAATCCAGGCTGTAAACCCGGGTCTGACCTGTGCGGACTGGGACAACGGCCACCAAGTACTGGACGCTGCTGTGCGGGTTTGTTGGCGGCTCTGCCAATGGAAACCGCTTAACACCTTTAAATGTAGCCTTCCTGTGAAGTTAGGAACGTCGAGTCTCTCTGGCTGCAGCGGTTTTCTTCTGTTACTGGCGGCTCTAGGGCTCCTGCTGTATCAGCTTTGGGTAGGGGGCTGGGATGGGTTTCAGCCCATTCAGCTGTTGCCTGGTATTCGCCTCTCTCCCTTCACCTCAGCTACTGCTCTACTCCCTTTCTTTGGGACAGGCCTTCTTGAACCGGACTATGTTCTCAAGCTGAGTTAGCAAGAGTCTAACTTCTTCCCCTGGCTTTTGTGTAAACTCAGGTTTTGAAGACACCAAGAGATCTTCATAAAAATGTTTAGTGATACTAAATTTTAAAAGCTTTTTCAGTATTCATAAATATCTGGAGAGTCTGAAATTCAGTAAGAACATTTTGAGACATCTAGTTTAGCTGCTTCTACACATCTGAATACTTTTTTTTAATGTTATTTGGAAATCCAGAAAAGCTTAGTTGTACTAGTTTCCCTTCTATCGCTTAATTTCCACCAGAAACAGTAAAAGTTCCAAAATAATAAATAGCATCCAAGGATACACAAAGATTTATATAATATGTCATATCTGCAACCAGGTTACTTTGAAAAAATAAATGATCATAAATTATGGATCAGATAAATAAGCAGTCTATTACTGATTATTTTTGCATTGTGCATGTAAATTGAATAGTGAATCTTCAATCATACTTGATACCATGATATTACATTTTGAACACACATGACATATCTACTATAAAAAGTATCAAAGGAACACACGGTACATTTCTTGTAGAAAATATTATACCTGTTAACTTAAATACATTTAAATTGTTTACTTAAAATAATTTGATTGATTACATACCACTACTTACATTAAGCTATTTTAGTGACCGATGAGCACCCGGGGCAAGATCATATGCTGTTTGGGGTAGGGACCATCTTTTTGGCTAGCACAATGGAGCCCTGATCCCTGACTGGGAGCTCTAAGTGCTACTGCACTGTAAATAATAATACAAGTCTTGAGATAATTTTGTCCTTGGTGTAACTCCATTAGTTTCACTCTAGTTACACCAGGGATTAATTTAGTCCTATATAGTGTGTAGGAGCCATCAAAGAAATGTAGTGGACTGAAATTTCCCACGTTTTCCTTTATAAAATTGTTCTTTGAGTTATAAAAGAAAACCCAGACATGTGATAACCAAAAACAGTTCTCTATCTCAAATAGAACTTTTCACAAAAAAGGAAGCAGTATTTTTTGCAAGGCAAGATGCTCTGTGTTTGTGGCTTAGTCCTCCAGTCAAGTCACATATATCCTCCCCTTTCCTGGAGTATCAAAATCCCTTCTTACTAATGGGCTCAGGCAGCCTTCCCATTCACTGCCTAACTGGTGCCACTTTCCCAGTGGATGGTAGGGGCCCTCTACTCTGGGTTCTAGCTCAGGGATCCTCTAATGAGCAGTCAAGGTGTGTTCCATTCTAGACCTTTTTCCCTGGAGCATTTTCTAACCTTCTGGCTCCCCCCACCACTTTCTCTGGGTTTGCCCCAAAACTTCCTCCTCCCAGGGAATAACTGTAGGCTACTTTGGCTCTGTCGCCTCTAGACACACCTCCCTTCTCCCTGAGGTGTGACTGCACCCTCCTTGCTGCAGCATCCTGTCTTTATTAATACAGTCCAGTTCCTTCCTCCTCTGCTGGCTCCCTCATTATTCAGTCAAGGGATTATTAAACCACCTCATTATCCTCAGCTGTGGCCTGTCTAGTTAATTGGCCCCCTTCTTAGCCTACATTAACCCTTTCAGGGTAAGTGTGGGGGATGAACACTCTGTCAGAGGTGGGTATATTAAATGCCAAAAATATGGCCCTTTTTGGAGAACTGCTGTCTCCTATGCTTCCAGTGACCCCTCTGCTGGGCCTAGGTAGTGAGTAGGAAGAAGCTGCCAGACTTCAGTTCAGAGCGGAAAAGAGCTGAACCTTAGTAGATTGGGATAAATAGCCTGGGGGGAATGGAACTAGAAGCTGGTAGAGGGAGAGGGAAACAGGGACTTGAGATGGGACTGGCTGGACAAAGAGACTGGTATTGGGAGCTGAGGTTGCAGAAGTGCTGAGTGCTCACAACTGAAGTCAATTGCTATGCAATATGTGCTTTGAACATATAAAGTGTCCTATAATAATAAATACTCTAAAAAATCTTGTCTTAGATGTCACAAATTGGGCATCCAACATTAGTAGATACTTTTTTACCTTAATCTCTGCATACCTAAACTCCCCATCTGTAGAACAGGAATAATAATACCCCTTCATTTCACAGGGTTGTTGTGAAAATATATTAATGTTTGTGAAGCACTGGGATACTATAGTGATAAACGCCCTAGGAAAGCCCATGAGGAAATTAATAATTTTGTCTTCAGAGCAGGATTTGAATAGTGTGCATGAAATAAAGTCTGGGGCCACACATTGAACAATGAGAAAAAGACTAAAATAGCTGACCATAAACTGAGCACTGTTCTTTCTGTGCACTAAATGAGGCAGAGATCCTGTGGAAAAACAGCATGTGATCATGTAATTCAAGTCTGTATCATAATGCATATGCACAAGGGGGCTGAATTAAGGTTGCACATGCAGCTGTAATTCTGGCATTTCCTAACTTCTGAGTGGTGGGTTTTTACAAACTTAATAGGTTTGGTTTTTTTAACATTTCACGTACGTGTGTGTGTATAATATATTAAATAAAGCAAGACTGACTGACAATCACATCAGTTACTGCAAATGGGAGGCAGTAAGGATAGATATAAACTGGGATAGTAAATGTAATATATAGTTTTACAGTACACGTCTCCTCTATTCCAGTGAATGTATTCCAGATTGACAGAACTGCAGCCTGAAGTAGAATCATAGATGATTAGGGTTGGAAGAGACCTCAGGTGGTCATCTAGTCCAACCCCCTGCTCAAAGCAGGACCAACAACAACTAAAGTATTCCAGCCAGGGATTTGTCAAGCCAGGCCTTCAAAACCTCCAAGGATGGAGATTCCACCACCTTCCTAGGTAACCCATTCCAGTGCTTCACCACCCTCCTAGTGAAATAGTGTTTCCTAATATCCAACCTAGACCTCCCCCACTGCAACTTGAGATCATTGCTCCTTCTGTCATCTGCCACCACTGAGAACAGCTGAGCTCCATCTTCTTTGGAACCCCCCCTTCAGGTAGTTGAAGGCTGCTATCAAATCCCCGCTCACTCTTCTGCAGACGAAACAAGCCCAGTTCCCTCAGCATCTCCTCATCATGTGCCCCAGCCCCCTGATCATTTTTGTTGCCCTCCACCGGACTCTCTCCAATTTGTCCACATCCTTTCTGTAGTGGGGTCCCAAAACTGGATGCAATACTCCAGGTGTGGCCTCACCAGTGCCGAATAGAGGGGAATAATCACCTCAATCTGCTGGCAATGCTCCTACTAATGCAGCCCAATATGCTGTTAGCCTTCTTGGCAACAAGGGCACACTGCTGACTCATATCCAGCTTCTCAACCACTATAATCCCCAGGTCCTTTTCTGCAGAACTGCTGCTTAGCCAGTTGGTCCCCAGCCTGTAGCCATGCATGGAATTCTTCCATCCTAAGTCCAGGACTCTGCACTTGTCCTTGTTGAACCTCATCAGATTTCTTTTGGCCCAATCCTACAATTTGTCTACGTCACTCTGGACCCTATCCCTGCCCCTACCCTCTAGCGTATCTACCTCTCCCCCCAGCTTAGTGTCATCCGCGAACTTGCTGACGGTGTGATCTATCCCGTCGTCCAGATCATTAATAAAGATGTTGAACAAAACCGGCCCCCTGGGGCACTCCGCTTGATACTGGCTGCCAACTAGACATTGAGCTGTTGATCACTACCCTTTGAGCCCAACAATCTAGCCAGCTTTCTATCCACCTTACAGTCCATTCATCCAATCTATACTTTTTTAACTTGCTGGCAAGAATACTGTGGGAGACTGTATCAAAAGCTTTGCTAAAGTCAATATATAGTCTCTTTATAGATCAGTTATAACACAACAGCACTTCTAGTTTCTTCATCTGTATTCTGCAGGGATCACCTCTGTAGGTAAGACAATAGATTGTTTCTTGGTTTCTCTGTTAAGACTGCCAATGAAGGTACAAATACTGGTGTTAGGTTTTGTAATATGGTCAGCTCTGTATTTGGAACTGAAGTAAAACCAGCAACTCAGGTCATGTAGGCCATTGAAGAATTGTCAGATAGTATCGATATACTGGCTGGTCTGGAATCAGCTTGCTCTAAAGATATAATGCACTTTGGCTTGCAGGGTTAGTAAAGAGTAAGGCTATGATTCTGTCACAGAGGTCAGATTCCGTGACTTCTTCCACAGTGACAGGGCTGGAGCAGCTATCAGCCCTGGGGCCACTGCAGCAGCAGGCAGTGGTCAGCCCCGAGGCTGCTGGAGCAGTGGCCCCGGGTCTGCTGGAGCAGCTCCCGCAAGAGCAGCAGCTCCAGGGCTGAAGCAGTGGCCAGGGTTGGGTCATTCCCCCTGGGGCTGGAGCATCAGCAATCAGCCCCTGGTGCAGTAGCAGGCCTGAAGCACTCCGACTGTTACTCCTCCCCACGTGTATTTTTAGTAAAAATCACAGACAGGTTGCGGGCTTCCGTGAATTTTTGTTTATTGCCCGGGACCTGTCCCTGACTTTTACTAAAAATACCCATGACAGAATCTTAATCTTAGTAATGAGCTATCTAGTTCTCTTAGAATATTTAGGAGTAAGTATTTAATGAAAGTCCTCACTGATTACATGTAGGAAATGCAGTATATTCCATAAGGGTGAATTGTTATCTCATATCTGCTGTAAATTTTGTTGATATTCTGGATTTATTGTTGCAGATATTTATATAAAACCCCAGATGTGCAGTGATTGGCAGCGTGTATATGAGTGGCAAGCATAACCTAGAAGGTTCAATCCTGTTAAAGTCAGTAGCAGTACTTCCAGTGACTACAGCAGGAACATGTAAAACTGCAGGTGTTAACCTAAACCCTGTGCGATTGTTAAATATCATATCAAGACAGATGTTTAGTTTTGCAAAGCTGCTATTCTCTACTGGCAGTAATTCTCTCTACTGGCAGTAAAAACAAAATAAATTTTATTACAAACAAGCTTTGTAGTATAGAATTTGATTAATACAAAATACATCAGATACTGTTATGCATGCACATAAATGCAGCAATGCAGATGGGCGCTGACTTAAACAGGAATGCAAAATGGCTTGTTATTGTCAGGCCTATGCTGCAGTTGTTCTTCTGAACATAAGTTAAACGAGTTTTAAAAAAATGTTGAGGTTAGAATATTAAAATGCATTTAAAAATCAAACACTGCCTTCAGAAACAATACTTTAAAAAATAAAAACTACTTTACGACTGAATTGATCTATTTTAGCAATGCCAGTTACAGTTATAATCAGTCACATATGTTTCTAGGCATTATTAAATAGATTCCTCTTGTATCTTACTAGCCAACAGAAACTAAAGAAAAAGTCTTTACATCAGAAGTACAATGTTTTTGTATAGTTACAAATATAATATTTTGCATGTATACAGTGACTTTCATAGTGATCTTAAAAGTACTTTGTAAACATAAATTACTTATGCGTCAGACCCTCCCCATAAGGGAGCAATATTACAGTCTTTCATTTTACAAATGGGTGGATTGAAACATAGAGGACATATGTGACTTTCCCAAGATCATGGAACTGTTAATTGGTAGAGCTAGGAAAATAACCCCAAGAATCCTCTATGCCACTTTCTCTTAAAATATTTGTCCTTCTCGTTGAAGCTCTAATATTGATAGATAGCAAGTTGACAGACATAGGTGATGATAACCCCTGAGTAGTATTTGCTTTCAAATTGTAAGTTGATGTACAGTGATTTATTTAAGTATTATATCAAAATACTTTACAAGTGTAAAAACAGCACTTGGGTAAAACTTTCAGTTTTTACTTAAAAAAAAGAAGTCGTCTTTGTTGCAGAATTCAAATCAAACTTTAGTCTTCTGTAACAGAGGAGAAGAAAGTACATAATTATACTGTTCAGAGACTTACACACAAAAAATGTTACTTAAGCCAAGCCATATGTACAACTTAAATTTGCCTACTCTTATTATTTTATAATTTGAGTAACAGTAGCACTTAGGGACCCCACTCAAGGATCAGCATCCCATTGTGCTATGTGCTGTACAGATTTGTAGTGAAAAGGTAATCCTTGCCCAGAAAGCTTACATTCTATGTACCTCTGAATATGGTCCTATAGAAAAAAATAGTATGTTGTCATGTAATTAAAGCCTGTATCATTTTGCTTATGCACAAGGGGGCAACATTAAGGTTGCACAGGCAGCCTTAATTTAGGCATTTTCTACCTTTTGAATGTTTGACTTTATGTTAATAACATTCTTTAACTTTTTTTGGTATGTAATATAGGATACCAGATAATTAACCATACTAGGGAATCACATAAAATACTAGTTCTTAATGTAGAAAAATGTATACAGACTTACCTCCAGAATAAAATACACAGGCCTTTTTACATTCATCTTCAGCATCAAAGCGATTTGCATTTCCATCACAACCGCCATACCAAAACTGAGCACAGGCATTGGCTTGTTTATCATAGTACCATTTTATTATATACACACGACATGACCCTTGATCTAATCTCAATTTACATCGTGGATCCAGGATATTTTCTTAAAAAACAAAGGATAAAAAGAGCTGTCAGCATGTGAAAATAACTTACATCTCAATGTTTGTGCCTTTTAAACTGTTTTATTGCTGCCAAAGTGATAGAGCAATGTAAAGTTTCAGTTGAAATTTTTAAATATTTTAGTTGAAATTTGGAAGCCTAATTAAATGTGCACCTTTATTAGACAGGCACCTTCATAAATCATAAATATTATAATTCGAAATATTGTACTATAAAATTATTATTCTATAAAAAAAAAGTTTGGAAACAGTCTGACAATTTTGGAAGCTAACTGTCAGCAGTCAATCTTACCAGCAGCGAAGAGGGAGAAAAGACTGATAGGCTAAAGATCTAGGAAGTATATACAGTATTCTTGCATTGGTACTGTGTGTGAAAGCTTCTGGTTCTAAAACCCTTATGTTAACTACCTACAATACATAGTCCATCTAAGTTCAGGTACAGCATCCATCACTGTGGTATTGGAGCCCTCGCATTAGAATAGTTATTAGAATCAGAAATTGTACTCAGTGTTTTTTCTAAGATGTGCACACTTCACTTCTAATGGCAATAGGTGGTAATCAAGTGCTGCACATAACAGAAGAGCTGATAAGCAAAATAAATCAATGATAAAAGAACGTAGCCGCAGCAGTGTGAGCTGTGGGATGGGTTAGGTGCCCTGAGTATGTGCCTAGCATCTCTGATGGGTATGTATTGGGGGTCTCTGTCCTGCAGCTCATGCTGCCACAGCTACATTCTATTTTTAGCACGCTAGCTCGATGAAAGCTAGTGAAAGTATGCCCCCTTGTACTGGGAATCACCCACATCTAGAGCAGACCTTCCCTCAGATTTTTTCTGATCCTGGCCTCTGTTTCTGTTCACAGCATGAGGGAAGCAGCTGGTCCTGGCTGTTGGGGAAGGCAGGGCATGTTGGACGAAGATGCTGGAGAAGCAATGGGACTGAGTCCACTCTAAATCCTAAAATGGTCCCTCCTTCCCATCATAGCTTTACCAAACCTAGGAAATGAGTTAGTCCTGAAGACATAACTTTGATTTAGGATCTTTAATAAAGGTTAATGTTCAAGTAATCAAAATTAAAAGTTGAGTATAATATATAACCTGGTCTGGGTGTAAGCAACACAGAGGAAGCTGATGAAAGAGATGGTGACAGCATTTTGTCTGGCAGTGATGATGGCAGTGATGATACCACTACTGCAAGTGAAGAAAAAATAATTGTTTTTTGTCTGGCCTAGAAGAATTAGGACACGAAATAGTAAGAAGCAAGATGATAGTGAAAATACCTCTGGTGTTCACTGAAGGCAAGGGTGACTGCCCATCTTCCTCAGCCTCCTCTTCATGGTCTTCATAAACTGTCACAGATGATTCTTTGGTCTGAAACAAATGTTTCATTTTCTTTAATTTTAAAATACTTTTAGGTTAACCGTGTCCCTAAAAGTGAGGTGGGCTCCTGAAGAATCCACAAGTAACTCTAATTTTTGAGCCTAGGACTAGATGGGATTCTATTTGGGAACCATCAATGCTGTTTCTTAAAGTGTTGTTAAGGTACCAAGAGTGACGAAAAGTGGCACCATTTTAGTATCCTGATTAGGTCCCTATGCAAATTCAAAGTTAAATCTGTTTATTTTTCTGACAAAAATAAGTTATTTTTTCTCCGATTAGCTAAGTTTGTAGTAATATGCGAGAGTGAACTGTATTCTATTCTGGATCATGCATAAGCCAGAGAATTGTTAACTAAATTTTGGTGGGGAATATTGGTGTCTGGTGGTGATGCATGAGCCCAAAGAAAACAGTTTGACTCTCATCTCAGGACAGGTTTGTGGTTTTGGCTCTTCAAAATTCTGTAATCAGCAAAAATATAATATAGAATCATAGAGTAGAAATGCCACTTCTTAGAAAAAAGAAAAGGAGTACTTGTGGCACCTTAGACTAACGAATTTATTTGAGCATAAGCTTTTGTGAGCTATAGCTCACTTCATCAGATGCTGTAGCTCACGAAAGCTTATGCTCAAATAAATTTGTTAATCTCTAAGGTGCCACAAGTCCGCCTTTTCTTTTTGCGGATACAGACTAACACGGCTGCTACTCTGAAACCACTTCTTAGAGTTTCTTTTCAGAGTATAACTGCCCTTTCAATATCTCATTCTTTATATTACAGCACAAATATATTATTATAAAACATGTTTGTAATAATCCTTGTCTCTTCATGGATATTGTTACTATTGTTAGTTAACTGCACACATGCTGCATCAGAACTAGCATTCACAAGATGTAGCTCTCAGAATTCCCAGTGAGGTAAAGGAGAAACTCCAGAAGCTCAATCAGTAGAGGGAACTAGGGGGAAAAAAACCTGATGTACTGCATCAGTAGCAGAAAGCAGACAAGGAAGTACAAAGAAGCCAGTTGGTTATTAAAATAAATGATGCATTTTTATACCGGAACTAATGGTTGAGAAAGCTTGCTTTCTCTCACAGATGTTCCATGCCTGTCTGATGAAACTGATTGTCCATTAACATTATTGATGCTGTGAAGTAAGTAATGTGAAGAACCGGAAGACAATGAATGGATAGATGGTCCACTTATGCTTGCACCATTTCCAATACGATTATATATTAAGGCACCATGCTCGTCTTCACAAAACTGGTTTACTAATTTGGACTCCAAAGCTTAAAGAAGAGAGAACAGCATTATTTATGGAAGTAGAGAGTCAATCAGGAAATAAGGTTATTTACATGCAATAATAATTATTAATTAATAATAATAAATAATACAGACAACCCCTCTGGACTATTTGTCATAAGTCTTCCAGCTCCCTCAGACCTCCATTACTTGTACTCCAGTGTGCATGGCACATTGTGGCATAAAACAAGATCTGTGTCTCTAAACTCAGCCAACTGTGCTTATACAAGCCCCTGAATCTCTTAAAATATCTCTTAGTCATTACCTCATAATAGGCCAAATCCTGCTTGCCTTTGTCATGTAATTAATCCCATGGAAGAGAATAAGAAATCAGGAGTTGGCTCAGTGAGCCAGATTCTGGCTCCCTGCTCTGGATGCTTTGCATTAGGCCAGTGGTGCAAATCAGCTGGACGCCTTGCTTAATTACCTATTTGGGAATTCCCATTTTGTAAGTGGAACCCGTGGCTGGCATTGAGCCAATGTAGAAGCTCAATACCTTACCTCTGCCCAGCCCTTTGGCATAGCTGATGTCACTGGACCATCTCAGTGCTTCTGCAATTCCCAGCTGCCAGAATGATTCCATTTGGACATGTGCAGCCTAGTGTAAATTAAAGCAGCCCAAAGACTGCTCTAATTTATGCTATGTGTTGGACCACTCCTTTACCAGCCTCAGAAACTACTGCACCCCATCCCATAAGATGCACCCAGTATAGCTCAGAATCTAGGCCAAGATCTCTGGAAGTTTACACAGAAAGAAAAACAAGCCATTCTTTCCACTGGACGAGTTTAGCATGCTCTGGATTAATTTACAAATATTTAACACAATTAAAACAAAATGCACTCACCTGGAAGAGTATTAAAATCATCAATGAGATACATATGTTCTCTGTCAGGATCTGATGCGATCAGATTTAATTCACGCAAGAATTCAACTTGTGTTGGATCTGAAGTATTTACAATTCCTATTGCATACATTTCAATGTTGGTTGCATGGGCCTCTCGGACAGCGATATCCAATTTAACAGCCTCTCTCTTATCTGCCTGTCCATCTGTTAATACTATAGCTACTTTTCGCACACCAGTTCGAGCACCAAAAAATCCTTCCTGTGTTGCTTTACGGATAGCAGTTGCTGTGTATGTACCTTCCCCCATATACAGCATTTTTCTAATTGCTTGTTTCACGTCCTGTTGGGTTGAGTACCTGTTAAGTCCAAATTCTAGCCGAACCTCTAAACTGTAGAGTACAAGACCAATTCTGGTAGCATTTCTGCCTACAGTTACTCTATCCACTAATGCAGTGACAAAGTCTTTAATTATCTCAAAATTTTCTGGTCCCACACTTTCAGAGCTGTCAATCACAAACACAAGCTCCATAGGTATTTCCTTACATTTAATACCACAGCCTGTAGAGGAAGAATAAAAATCAAATCATGATTAGTTCTGAATTTATTACTATACTTAGTCTTGTTTGTTTATAATGGATATTACTTCCATTATAGCTTGAGTAGAGCTTAATATATTACCATATACTGGCTATGCAATGTTAACTTTATTCTGTACTCATGGTGGAAGAGGAGAAGGTAAAAGTAAATTAATAAACAGGATCTGAAATGTAAGGTTGATTGAACACTTACCACATATCTCTTTAATTAACTTAATTATATCTTCTCTCTAAGTACGAAAATAATAGAAAATAACAAATAGCACATTATTTGACAATTGTACACTTTCAGATGACCTATAATATTGTCCTTGCCAATCATTTAATTTCAGATATTTGTTCTGATAAAAAATGCCATAGTCTTTCATGCTGTGAGCTTAATTATGCCTCTGCTGAGCCTGAACTGCATCGGGGCCCCAATTCAGCAAAACTCTTACAGGAGTGTTTAAGTCCCATTGAAGTCAATGGGACTTAAGTCAGGCACCTTTTGTATTGTTTCTTAAATGTGGATAATATAGCCAGTTGCGAGACTTCTTAAATTTTTTTCTCAATGTAAGACTCAATCAGGAAACATTCCAAATTATAATTCCCCTGTGATTCATTAACTCATAACATCTTGCATTTAATTTGTATCTTGCATTAATGGAATTTACAACAGGATTTGCTTACTGTTAGGCCTTGCTCTCCCTTGGGTCCAGTACTGCCCTGCAATGAAGACCATAATTTAGCTATTAGCAATTAATTAGTAACCATTGCTGTAATGTGAACCATTATTTTATCAGCCTTGTAATTATATAATATTTAGATAATAAGAACTCTCTTTTCTATAAAAATGTATAGTTAAAATATTAGGGCTCAGTCCGACACAAAATATCTACAGCCTTCTGGGCAGTACAAGTCTTGTGAGACTGCAGCTGTAATTGGAGTCTAGTTAGAAGAATGATCAAAATGCTATGAAGACCAGAAGACCCCAAACCTCCAGCTGCAGGACTATGAGTTACCATCTATGGAGGGAAGGGAAAACTCATGCAAATTATTACCTGCCTGCCATGCTCTGCAAGTGCCAGTTCCCAGAACATTGTGTCTTCCAACCTGCTACTATAGGAGTAGCTGCAAGAACTCTAGGATTGCCATAATTCCCCTTTGAGTGCACAAGTAGACAATGATAGGCTCAATACCAGGGTTAAGGGCTGGGGCAGTTTTATTTAAAAAAATGAAACAAAACACAAACAAAGCCCACTAAACAAGAAGCAAATGGCAGAGGAGGAGTTGGTCATCAGGCTTTTCCCATCTCTCTCTCTCCACTCCTTGCTGTGATGATTATTTGGGTCTCTCTCCATCAGTATTCCTTTCCATACACACATGCCCCCACTTAATCATTTCTCTTTTATGGAAAGGGTTGATTGACAGTTAAATTTGACTTTAGAACAGAACTATGTGGTTGTGTACCTTTAAGTGGATCGGTTTCAGAGTAGCAGCCGTGTTAGTCTGTATTCGAAAAAGAAAAGGAGTACTTGTGGCACCTTAGAGACTAACCAATTTATTTGAGCATAAGATTTCGTGAGCTACAGCTCACTTCATTGGATGCATAAGTGAGCTGTAGCTCACAAAAGCTTATGCTCAAATAAATTGGTTAGTCTCTAAGGTGCCACTAGTACTCCTTTTCTTTTTAAGTTGATTGACTTTCACTTCTCTAAGGAAGAAGCTGCACCTATTGTTTTGACCTCTGGACTCTCACTGAGCAAGGGAATGTTTATGTTATAAGGAATTCTGTCTTTAAAATCCTTGCATAGTTTGACTTTTTCATAAGCATTTCAGATTATTTGCAGTTAAATAGTGATGAAAACACTTTATGCAGTCATATACTTAGGGTGTTTAAAATTTGTTACAACAAACTCATTGATGAATTGTAGGAACTCACAGGTTCTCCGAACAAACCAGGATCACCCATGTTGCCTTTTTCTCCTTTTCTTCCCCTTTCACCTGCAGCACCGCGATCACCCTTGGAATGATGCATTAGTTAGACAATAGCTGTAAGTCACATCTTTCAGTTAAACTTTTCATTTTATATCTAGCTGTCATTGTGGAAACCCTGTGCAGCTGGTGGAAAGGACTAAAAACTATTCTACCAAAGTTCTGTTGCTTTTTATTGTAATAAGTTCTACATGTCATATTTCAAAATATATTTAAATTGTAATATTGTGAAAGGTACTTTATAAAATATTAAACTGAAGGCCTGATCCTGTGGGGGGCTGGATGTTCCCAAATCCCACTGACCATAAGAGGAGTCACTGAGCACTTTACAATGAGGTGTTCAGCACCTTGCAGGATCAAGCCCAGCGTTAGTTACAACAGTACCTTTAAATTGTACTAAACTCAGATAAAGCTTTTTATTGCTTTCTTGCACTCTGACTTGTGTAAGATGTAATCAGATTAATAATATCTGTGAGGGAAGAAAATACTGGAGTTGAAATGCTGGCTTTCTACTGTGAATTTCTCATTGGCTCACTTTTTAAGAGGCGTGCATGATAATGAAAAGAAGACATACTCTATCAGACAGAGTAGAAACTCCAAGGAGCAGGCTCCACTGAACTAGATGGCAAACGGAGCAATCTGCTGCCACATTAGTAAAAACTCAATTTAAAAAGTTCTGCATACCACTGCACCTAATCAGACTATAGTATGGCAAGATAAAATATGACATCTGGAATACGGTTTACTTATTTTCCTCATCTCTAACTATATTCTCTATTACATAATTGCCCTACAAATTCTCATCCCCTAGCCTTTCTCCCCAGAATAGAAGTAACTCCACTCGGAGTTGACTCCAGTATGTTGACTTCAAAGGGAGAACTGGGCACCAGACATTATCTTTCATTTATATACTGTACCTTTGGTCCAAGTAGTCCTTCCCCAGGAGGCCCCCGAGGTCCTGGCATTCCTTGAATTCCTTGCTCACCCTAATGATATTTCAGTTAGAAATGTTAACACTTGATGACCATTCATCATATATTAATGTTAAATGTTCACAGCAAAATTGTTTCAAGCTAAATTTTAATGAATATACTGAACAATATCACAGGTCATGTAGATTTCTTTATGCAGATATATTTTTGACATATGCTTTCCTTGCGTCCCATCAAGAATATTTTTGAGCTTCCTGTCTCCAACCCTTAGAAGGGCCAGCTTGTGAATCCCTCATTCGCCCTGCTGAGCACCTATTTGTGTAAATAGACAAATTAAAGTGAATGGGACCTTCTCATAGGAGCAAGTTCTCACCAGGGTGAATAAGGGCTGTACATGCCAGCCACATATACACGCCTGCTTTCCTTCTTAATATTTTAAAATAAAATTGGCTTTTTCTGTTTCTTTTTCCATCTTCTGTGTCTCTCCCACTCATTCCTCTCTCCCATCCCTTTGGTCTGAATCATCACTCTCCACTGATGCATCCCTTCACAGTGTAAAAGTACCAATTATAGGAGAAGAGGAGCATGACATCTAGACTCAGTGCTGCACCTTCTCCTTCCCATCTGACAGTTAATTGAACTACTCCAAGCTTGGCACAAGTGTGCATCACAGGGATTGAAAGAAAAGGAACAGGGAAACATGGCCTTGTTTTTTGGTGCCCTCTTGCAAGGCTAACTATATTTGAGACTAGAACCTATCTGTCCTGGAAACTCCTGGGCCACCTCCCCTTGGCCTTGCTGTTAATCTAGAGGACAGTCACTGTTGATGCTCATGTTACTCTTTTCAGTCTCCACCTTCAGCCCCTTAGCCAACCAGGGTATTAAAAAAAAAAGCAAAACAGGAAACAAATACCCACCCCTACGCAATAAAAACAGGCAATCTGTTTCTCAATTCCTTTATATTGTGATGGTCAGGTTCTCCCCTGAGTTACGTATGAGTACTGAAGTCAGTGAGTCTTTATACCTTAGATCCCTGAATACCTTCACCTGGAGGTCCCTGGAGGCCTGGGGACCCTTGCCGTCCTACATTTCCCTAAATGGAGAAAAACCCACACATGTTAAATACAGTACCTAATAAAACAAACATATCACACAATTTCATGTTACTCCTCAATAACATGTGATGTCCACCTAGAACAGGGGTGGGCAAACTACGGCCCGGGGGCCACATCCGGCCCTTAAATCTTTTTAATCCAGTCCTCGAGCTCCAGCCGGTGAGTGGGGTCGGGGACTTGCCCTGCTGTGCGCATGCCATGACTTTGCACAGTTCCTGGAAGCAGCGGCATGTCCTCCCTTCTGCTCCTACATGTAGGGGCAGCCAGAGGTCTTCATGCTTCCCTGCCCCAAACACTGCCTCCGCAGCTCCCATTGGTCGGGAACCATGACCAGTGGGAGCTGCAGGGGCGGCACCTGTGGATGGGGCAGCGCGCAGACCCACCTGGCCCTGCCTCTGCGTAGGAGTCAGAGGGGACATGCTGCTGCTTCCGGGAGCTGCTTGAGGTAAGTGCCATCTGGAGCCTGAACCCCTAACCCACTCCCATGCCCCAACCTCCTGTCCCAGCCTAATCCTCCTCCCGCCCTCTGAACCCCTCGGTCCCAGCCCAGAGCACCCTCCTGCACCCCCAACACCTCATTCCCAGCCCCAGCCCAGACCCTGCACACCCCCATACCCCCCAACCCCCTGCCCCAGCCCAGAGCCCCCTCCCGCACCCTGGACTCCTCATTTCTGGCCCCACCCCAGAGCCTGCACCCCCAGCCGGAGCCCTCACCCACTCCCACACTCCAACCCCCAATTTTGTGAGCACTCATGTCCTGCCACACAATTTCCATACTCAGATGTGGCCCTTGGGCCAAAAAGTTTGCCCACCCCTGTCCTAGAAGTACCATGGCCACAATTCATCAGAGAGACAATAAGGAGATATTTGTTTTTCAAATGTTATCAGATAACTAATGGCTGTAATATGGTTCAGCTTTCAGAAAGCTCATTAAGGACTAACTGGGCACTGACAGTGAATCACTCTCACCCTTAGAGGTGAGCTCTCCAGTGAAAGGATGCAGCACGTTGGTGAGGCAGTGGGGAGAAGACTGCCCTGTGGATAAAGAACTAGAATTTCCAATATAGCACCTTCCACCAACACTAAATTCATTTTAAAACACCGCAAGACACATGCACTAATTATATGGCAAAGCAAATAAATGGTACTTTGTTGCCTATTTATAAACGTTTCATTTTTAATGGATTTTCTGTGTTATTCACATGAAAATAACTGCAACCAACACATTTTAACATTCATGAATTTTATATAAATATAGCTCTAATAATTCTCACTAGATCTGTTGGTCAAAATTTGAAAAGAAATAGACTTCGAAACACAAAATGTGCTGGTTACTTCTTTGATCTCTATGTGCATAACTTTTGTTTTAATCATTTGTAAGGGTCTAACCACACAGTGGATCCCACTTACAGGCCCAATCCTGTACCCAGTCTACAGGCTGTGGCTGCTCTGTGGTTGCTACTGCAGCCTCTGGCTGCATTAGCTTCTGCGACAGACATACCTATCCCTATAACTGTGTACCATTTGATCAGTGTAGTCACAGATCCCTTGGCCAAGACCCTGTCCACCATGCTAACATGGATTGAACCTCTGGGAGCATTACTCTGCAATGTACAGGCAATACAAAACCAGTTTGCAGGCTCGTTGCCTCCTACCCTGGTGTAAGCAATACTGTTACATTCAAGGGTTTCGTGGCTGGGGATTGTAGGGAGGCAGGATCCTTCCCATAGTAAGTTTGGAAAAAGTGACACTTCTTGGACAGATCTCAATCACTAAATTAACAAATTTCCTTTTTTCTGTGCATAGTACGAAACAAAATAGCACTTGGCCTGGGTGAGTCACTTAACTACTTTATCTCGGTTTTCCCATCTGCAAAATGGGGACACTGACTCCCCCTTCTATCTTACTCATGGGACCAGTTGTTTCTAGAGTAGCATGAGAACAGAAAGTACTGCAGTGTGTGTGTGTGCGCGTGTGTATGTACAAGTATTTATATTATATTTGTATATTAAACATTTCTTTTTTTATAAAATTGTTGATGAAGTGAGACAAAACTGTTTAATTGACTTACTTTTGGTCCTGGAAGGCCCTCTCCTGGAGGACCTGGGAGACCAACTGGTCCTCGAACACCTGGTTCACCCTGAAAATTGATACTTGTAAAAACCACATACTGAATTCAGGCATGGCTTCATGGGTTTATGGGTTCAGTTGCACGCACAGAAATCATGAAACCAAGGATACAAAAACACTGATTGTTTTATATACTCCATTAATAGGTATTTATATTGAAACATCACGAAGGAGTATCATTTTGACTGGACCCTAGGCAAATATATACTTCTTCCACTAGTGCAGGGGGAGACGTGGAGGTAGGGAGCCGAGGGGGGTTGGAGCGTGAACCCACCCTGCACTCATCCCACAGCGATGTTTTCTGTCCTGTGGGACTGGGAGCCCACTGTCATCATTGTGATCTGGTGCCACTCAGGTTGATGGTTGCCCAAGTGACCCTTTGTGCCAGATCACAATGCCCAGAGTGGGGAGTTGGGTCCATCCTGAGAGGCAGAAGACACTAGCCTATGCTTTTGGGCTCCACACCAAATTTATAGTATAGTTTAGTATAGTGCACTCATTGAATTGGGAAGCTACATCTGCTCCTGAGTGAATACCAGAGTTTCACTTGTTTTTATGATTTCCATTGTCTGCAGTGCTCAATGGGGGACAAAAGGAAATAGGGGAATTAGCTAAACACCAAAGCACATGTCTGAACAAGTCTAATTAAAGAGCAGGACAGGTTGGGTCAAAGAAAATGTATTAAACTAGGAATGAGCACTGGCAAGTTGTCCAATTTGACTGAAGAACAAAAGACTAGCTCCTCTTAGCTGGTGCAAATGGCCTTTGCCATAACATCACTATAATTTCAGTACTCTTATTATATAGTAACCAGGGGTTTGAGCCAATGGGAGTCATTCCTTTGACTCTCAGGGGAGTTGAATTGGACTGCATGTTATTTAGTTGCTGTTTGGTGTTACTCTTTACCCCTCAGGGGCCTGGGGCAGACAGTATTCTGGTTATGTTGGGAGGGAGTTTTATGTCAAGAGATATAAAATGTGATAAAACTGTAGAAATCCCATCAAAGTACTTGTATAATTCAAATCAGCTTGCAGCTCCTTTTTATTTATATAAACAATTGTCAGTACATCTAGGTGACCTTCATAGGAGAGGGAAGTGATATCCCATTATGCTCTGTACACTCACTAGTCATTGGAGAGAGAGGGATAACTGAGTTCTGAAGCAAAGTTTGAATGAAAGAATGAAACACAGCACATAACAAATGTACCACAGTGCACCATTAAAGGGCAATTACATTTATGGTGATATTGCACCATACCTAAAGCATATATCAGTGCTACACATATTTGTTAATTATAGATCTGATCAGGCTCCTATTGGAATCAGTGGGAGTTTTGCCATTTATTTCAACTGAAGCAGAATCTGGGTTCTCCCTAAATTTTGTAGATTCCTTTGAGCTACTTCCATTTGTGTACGTAGTCCATAGCCCTTCAATAATGTGACCATGGAATATTCATTAGTGTTTACTAGTATCTCTCAGGAAAGCTGCATGAGATTTTCATTAGGCTAATTATTATTTCTATTCTAAACAGGTTGTAAGTGTCCTCTGAAGAGAAAACGAAAAGTCCTTAGGCCATGATTGTGTTTAATATTAAGTATGTTTGATCTCTGATATATATCTGATAACTGATATATTTTTGAAAAATACAGAGGAATATATGCAATAATATATGAAAAAAGCACATCTTTTCTCCATGCACTAGAAGTCTCTGAAAGGGATAATATTTTAGATACTAATGAATAAACCAAATCTGGGTTTAACAGACCTGACTGTACTTTGAATATAACCCATCTGAAGGAAACAATATCTATGTAAATGAGAATTTGCTTTATATTTGAGTTTAGTGGCCTGTACCTTAGGTCCTGGTGATCCAAATCCTTCGGGGCCTTGTTCACCAGGAGCTCCTGGAAGACCTGGAAGTCCCTAACATGGAAGGCACACACAGACAGACTATTAATCTAATCTGAGGCTACATCAAAGGGATGCGGGTTGTGTTTTTATGGGACACTCTCTCTTTGTAAACAACACATTCAATTCTACCTTCAGGAAAGCATGCACTGAAGTCTATGGGAACTGTATGCATGTTTGGAGATACAGGATTCTCTGATACCATGAGCCAGATGCAAGGAATCCCAGCATCAGATTTCACAAGTGCATCAGAAAACATGACAGTAATTTGTATTTTGACATTTACTAACTTCACTTGACAACATTTTGACACTTAACTTCTTTAATTCTTAAATATTAGAAATATTAGAGAACTTAATGTAGATCAGTGCTGACTCATCATCATTAGACACTTTGGGCTCTCTTCACAATAAATGTTCACTATGCTCTGGAATGTTGGCACATCACTCATGTAACTGACAGGTCCTGCAGTATGTGTTTCTGCATGTTACAGGTATACAAGTGGTTAAGGGTCAGACTGTGCCTGGCTCATGCATACGCAAAGGAGGATGAGGATACAAGGAGCCTCTTCTCTTTGAACCCTCTTCATGTGGCTGGGGAAGCATTTGTCAGCCCTAGCCTGAGAAAGGGGGCTGAGAGGGGTGAGAAGGACCCCACCACAGAGGTCAGCAAAAGTGACCAACAGCAGAGGAATGTGCACACTACTTTCTCTTTAAGGGTGATGTGGTACCTGCTTTTTCTAGAAGTTCCCTGAGGCACGATGCTTCCCAGAGCTCCCACTGGTGTACTGCAGCTGTGCAAGAACTGATTTTCAGAACTGTGGCATAACGCCACAGTTAGCTCTAAACAGTTTCCCTGGCTGACTCTGACTAGATGTTCTATCAGCTACGTCAAAAAGGAAGAACCAGCCCTGCATTAGGATATTAAGGATACTGCTTGAAACATCAGTGATGGCATTAGAAATTTCCAACTTGTAATCTCTTGAAGATTGTAATCAGAATGAATGAGAGGCTTTGCTCCTTGGAAGGAGTTCGACTCTCATGCTTCCCAGAGGGAAAATTTCCCTTTCACTCCCAACACTTTGATGAGCCTCCACGGCAGATGAGCCTAGGAGACCCATAAACTTCCTGCGGTCCAACAGCCATGGAGGCTAATTTCATCTGGTCATGTTTATCTATTCACAACGGGCATATCAAAAATTGTCTACTCACAGGTGGGCCTGGATAACCATCTCCCTTTGGCCCAAATGGTCCAGGTAGTCCCGGATGACCACGGTCACCCTGATAATAGCAGAAAAATAGTTAAAGCGCATGCCCATACAATAGCGGTCAGGTAGGTTTACACAAAAATAAAACTCGTCTGCAGAATTTGGCAAACAAATACTGAAAATGGCTCTCTCTTATTTGTATATTTCAGTTTATCAATGGCTGATGATGTAAGAGTGGGCTTAAGTTAGGGGACCGAAAGGCTCTGAGGACTTACAGGGCCTTTCAGTTCTAGAATGCCAGTTCAAATCTTGTCCAAAGGCTCTGTAATTACCATACATTGTTACAATTTGGTGGCCCATGTAGAATGAGTTGATGGCCTCAGTCCAATTCCCGATGCTCACATCTCAAATACCATCGCTCCAGGCCCTGTCGGAGTTGAGGGCATCCAGCAACTTCCAGGACTGGGCCCAAAATTGGCACCCTTGTTGACAGTGTCAGCAGAGAGGCACAGAAACTGAATTACCCTCTAACTGCATGGGACAGTACCTGCAGCTGAGGCTGCCAAACTACAGCAGAACAGTGGGAGGAAGTTATCACTGCCACTGCATATGTTGTACATTTTCTGTGGATAAAATGGAGGATTTAAAGGGAAACCATCAACTTGAAATCCAGTCAGTTTAGAAAAATGTTTTAAAAGTACTGTCATGCATTTCTTCTGCCCCTGAGTTCCCTGTTAAGTTTGTGTGGTTTCAAAATCTCATTTTCTTATATTTTAAAATGTTTTTCATTCTCCTGTTACTGTGTGGAAGACAGACACAGACAACAACAGTCTGACTGACTGTACTCAAGGGACTGTCACAGGTACAAAGTCAACAAAAACTGAAAAAACAGGAATAGGAATAACACCCAACTTCATGGGTCCTTGACATCAAATGTAAACTGCACCACTGCTCACCTTTCTGGGTATCTAGCCAAAATAGCACCTGAATGAAGAGCAGCTGACTAAAGATGAAGCTAGGCAAGACTGAGGGGTGTGGGAAGAGGGAATGTGTTTGTAATAATTTGCCTCTCCTATATCATCTCACACTTTCAAGGGCATCTGCTATGTGGTCCTTTTGGTAACTGTTGGACTCTGATCTGGCCATGCCGGTGATTCTGTTGTAACTCATACTTAGGAATGAAGCCACCTCCTGAAAAAACTGCAACAGGGAGAAAATGCAGCAACCTATGTGAATTGCACGTAAGTTTTTGTCATCACCCAGGTGCTCTGCTGTCTGTGCTTGCTTCCCAATGGACATAGAAAGCTCAAGCTCTCCATGCAATTGACTCTAGCTAGCTGAGAGGTTGTCTCTCCCGCTGTGGTCATGGCTCTTACAACAGCTATGGAACAATTAAACTGTCCATCAACACGTAGAGGCTTGTAAGTGCCAAAGATAGAACTTTCACAGAAGCAGGTCCTAGATTATGGAACTCACACTCTCTCTTGAGAAGAATGAGGACAGACTTAATCATTTTCAGAACTCATAACAAAACTGATTTTTAAACTTAGCTCTCCCTTGATTAGTTACTCACGTTCATAACACAACACACCCACCCATGCATACCTGCAGAAAAACAAACACACACAATATCCTTGAAACTACTTAAGCTATTTCTCATACTAGTTGTGAAGAAAATATGTCAGATTGTCTTTTATTTTAAACTATTTTAAAATACTTAGTAGTTGTTCAGAATACAATAATGGGAGCCATAAAGATAGACAGAAACACATGAATAATAAGAGTTAATAAACTTATTTTGTTTGACTTTCTGTTAGCAAAATTTTTACCAACATTTAATTAAATATATTGAGGCAGCCTAACCCAAATATCTTGAATAAGCTCCGCTGTGGCTTGGAGGAATAAAAATGTTCAATAATTGAGATTTTGGTTTCAAGTTTTCAAATGGTTATTTATAAAATGATGAGTAAAGATGGTTTTAAATGTCTTTTGCCGGTCTTTCTTGAGGGATTCTGCGAATCTACTTCAGTCATTCACACTGACAGTTATAGGGCATTTGCTGTCCTAGGTTACCAGCTCTTCAACTTATAGGGTAAGGCCAACCTTGGGTTCTCTTATGTTTTTACTTTAGTCTGCCAGTTTGGGGTTTACCTTAGCGCCAGGAATCCCAACTCCTGGTTCTCCAACTGGGCCAGCTGGACCAGGTAACCCAATGTCACCCTATAATTAAGAAAATATATATCCTGGTTTAATTAGCTCACCATACTCTACAATGGATGCTTAATATATTCCATATGTTGATGATCATAAACATTTGGCAGCTTGGAGTACAGACGTTACCTTTGGTCCTAGAATAGCTCGACCAGGAAGGCCCGGCATTCCAAGACGTCCTGGCCCACCAGGTTCACCCTACAGCAAATGAAAAAAGTAGAATGGATTTTTATGAGAGGTGGGCCTGAGCAGTTTCTGGGTAGCAACATTTCTTGAAGGATGTTTTAATGTTCTATTAAACAAATTGCAAGTGATCATGACAAGTTCTAACTAGTGCAATTATACTGGTTACCAGTATAATACTGATTCCTCAACGGAAAATGGGATTTTTCTTTTTTCTAGTTCATTTTACAATATTTAAGTTTAGAAGATCCTTATACTAATGCACTACAGGCTCAGTCTAAAGTACATTGGAGTCAATAGGAAGACTCTCAATGGGCTTTACTATTGGAATAAACTGAACACTAAAAAATTCAGCCTCTTTTCTTGTCTTAAAATACAAGATTTCCATCTCTAAATACATGTGACTTAGAGTTCTTAAATGTTCTTTTCTCTATATTTTACCCCTTTTCAATTTTTCCTCCTCTTGTGTGTTTGTGAACATCAGAAGAGTTCATAGAAAGCTGAAGGAAGGACATGAAATTGCTAGAGATGATAGGCTTGATTCTCCTCTCATTCTCACTGGGGTAAATCAGGAGTAACTTAAAGTCACTGAAATTACATTAACACAAAACCAGTGTAAATAAGAGGAAAATCAAGCCCTGTCCGTTTCATATGTACCTACTGAGACAATGACAGCCCCATCACTGTATTATTCCAAGTACTTCCCAAACATTTAAACATAGAAATAACAACAGTCTTCATCTTCTTTCCCAGACTGTAGAAAAAATAGTGGGATTAGTTCAAAGGGTTTTTTAAATGTTTGTTTGTGTATATATGAGTGGGTATGTTACGTTCCCATATGTAAAGAACTTACTGAGCGAATCCTTAGTTGAAGAAATGAGTTTTGCATTAAGTGCTGAGAGTATTTACTTTTGTGGTCATTCATATCTCTTGCAGGAGAGAGCTCATGGCATTCAGTTATTTTTGGTGCATAGGACAAGCCAGATCAAAGGTACCAGAAGGACTGCAGAAGTGTGTGGAGGAGGAGAAGCAATCAAAATGGGCCAAATTTGAGTGGGGTTGCAACCCCATGTGCCATGTTACTATACCACTCATTCAGATTTGACTTGGCTACCCTTCCGTCGTGATTAAGGCTGCAAGTCTTTCATGGAAGTCAGGGATTCTGTGACCTTCCGGGACTTCCGCCGCTGCAGTGGCTGGTGTGACTGACCCAAGGGCCGCCAGAGCAGCTGCTGGGGTGGCCCTGGAGCCAGCCACACTGGCTGTTGTTTGGGCGGCCCTTGGCAGCTGGTCCTGGGCACTGCCCTGGAGCAGTGGTCCGGGAACAGTGGCGGCGCTCCAGGCTGCCACCCCTGAGCCGCAGTAGTGGTACCCTGGGCCGCCCCCCAGCCTGGAGGAGGAGTGGCAGCGGGACTCCCGGACCATCTCCCGCTGGAAGCAGCGGCGGCGGCAGGATCCTTGGCCATCCACCCACCCAGGAGCAGCAGCAGGACCACAGGCCGCTCCCCCCGAGGAGTAGCGGTGACCACCAGAGCACCCCGCCAGAGCAGCTGTGTCTGCTGGAGCGCCCACCCTCCCCCAGCACCTGAGATGTAGTTAAGGGTATTTTTAGTGACTTTTTGTTTATTGCCCATAACCTGTCCATGACTTTTACTAAAAATACCCGTGACCTAATCTTAGCCTTAGTCATGATTTGGGCCAACGTTGAGAGAGTGTCTGGCATTGTAGCCTGATGCATGGGGTCTCCAGTAACCCACTCAGATTTGGCCTGACTGCTTTTCTGTCATGCAAGCAGGGAAGAGGATCTGCCATTACACCACCCAGCTTCAGTCACGGGCCAAGGAGAGGGTGTGGGCCCTCTTCTCCTCCTCCACTCCAATTGAGCCTGACTGAGTTCAAGATCTCAAAACTGGGGGTGAGGGAACATGTATTCTCCCATTTAAAAGGTGGGGGGCAGTGGCCTTTTCACCCCACCATCTCCACCACTGATGAGCTATATCTTTGAGACCTCAGTTATAAAGATACAGTACAAAACTAAGAGTACTTTAGCACCGGCAGGTCCAGGTACTCCTGTTGGTCCCGATAATCCACGTACACCTCTCTGACCTTGATCACCCTAAACAAATGAAGAAACATTATTCTACATTTTATCAATATGGTTAGCAAAAAGTCATTTGAAATCTCTTGTAAAAATCAATCAAATCAGGGCCACACAGGTCTTTTTGGGGCCTAGGGCAAAATCTGAAACTAAGCTTCCTCCCATCCTTTCCAAAAATAACTACCACTGAAGGGAGGCAGGGGGAGAGGTTGGAGAGCAAGCCTGCCCTGCTCTCACCTCATAGGTGTGGGTCCTGTCCCACAGGGCTAGGCCTGGCTCCCTGCTCAGGGTGCTATGACCAGGCATGCAGGGTTGCAGCACCACTCAGTTTGGCCCAGTGTCCCCTCCATCATGACAGAAGGGTTGGTGGGCTAAATTTCAGTTAGTCGTTGCAACCTCACACAAGAGCAATGCCACTCACTCAAATTTGCCTGGCTCTTCCTCTGTCATGATGAAGGGGTTGCTGGGCCAAACCTGAGCGGTGCTATGACCCCATATGCTGGGTCCCAACACCACTTGGTCTGACGCCTCTCTCAAAAGTGGGGTCCAGGGCAAACTACCTGTTTTACACCTGCTGCCCCAGGGGGCCATGAACTAAACAAGGGCCTTATTCTACAGCTGCTGCACATGAGAAATTTCCATTAACTTCAATGGGAAGTCAATTAATTCAACTTCAGTTGCAGTCAATGGGCCAAATTCTCCCTTAATTACATCTGTGTAAATCAGGTGTAGCTTCTTGAATGTCAATGGTTCTACACTGGTATAAAACCATTGTGAAGAGACTCAGATCCAAAAGGAGTTGTTTGCTTGCATCAGCAAAGTCGAGTCTAGTGAGTGGAATCAAATAATAGAGAAATCATTTACATGAAATTATTTTAATAAAAAAGACTAATAAATAACTGGAGACCCATTTTTTAAAAGGTAAATACACTATACATAGAATAAGATCTTTTTGTCTGTCAAGGAAAATCAACAAGCCAAAACACTCACCCTGATTAATCTGTTTATATACTTCTAGACAGAAAAATGTGAAGATCAAGTGTAGGTTGTAAAGGGATAACTATTAACACATTATTAGAACACAGTTATAACAAAAATACACACGAGATAGTGGTTCAGAAGACCTAAACATCTGAAATTCTGGAAACACTCAGTTAGGGTTCCAACCCCAGCCATAACTCTCTCTTTACCCTGTAGGATATCACCTAAATATATTTCCTAGAGAGGAAATCTTTTGAACTCATCTTAGATAGTGTAATTTCCAGTCTTCACTTTCTCTTAGCCCTTAAAACTTATTGTTATGGTGACCTTCAACCTATGTAAAGAGGACTGGATGCGGCTTCTTCCAGACACCCTAACTCAGAGGTGGGTAAACTATGGCTTCTGGGCCACATCCGGCCCGCGGGACCATCCTGCCCAGCCCCTTAGCTCCCGGCCGCAGAGGCTAGCCCCCGGCCCCTCCCCTGCTGTCCTCCCTCCTCCGCAGGTTCAGCGCACCACGCTGCCAGTGCTCTAGCCCGACGCTCCTGTTGGGCAGCGTGGGTGGCATGGCTGGCTCCGGCCAGGCTGCGAGCTCCTGCTGCTCTAAGCAGCATGGTAAGGGGGAGGAGAGTGTGTGTGGGGGGGTTGGATAAAGGGCAGGGGGTCCCGTGGGCAGTCAGGGGACAGGGAGCAGGGGTGGTTGGATGGGCATGGGAGTCCCAGGGGAGCTGCCAGGGGGCAGGGGTGTGGATAGGGGTCGGGGCAGTCAGGGACAGGGAGCAGGGGGAGGTTGGATGGGGCAGAGGTTCGAGTGGGGGGTCAGGGAACAGGGGCCTTGGATGGGTTGGGAGTTCCGAGGGGGGCAGTCAGGAGTGGGAAGTGGGAGGGGACGGATAGGGTCGGGGGGCACAGCCTTCCCTACTTGGCCCTCCATACAGTTTCACAACGCCGATGTGCCCCTCGGGCCAAAAAGTTTGCCCACCCCTGCTCTAATTGAATGGGTTTCGTTAGCACTGACCCCCCACTTGGTAAGGCAACTCCCATCTTTTTATGTGCTGTATATTTATACCTGCCTACTTTTTTTCACTCCATGCATCTGATGAAGTGGGTCATAGCCCACGAAAGCTTATACCCAAACAAATTTGTTAGTCTCTAAGGTGCCACAAGGACTCCTCGTTGTTTTTGCTGATACAGACTAACATGGCTACCCCTCTGAAACCTGTCACCATTTTTTCAGGTGTCTAGAGGGCTTCCTAGAGAATGATCAGAGGTGTTTCATCCTCCTGCAACCAATCATGCAAACATAGGCCCAATCATGCAAACATCTATTTGAGTAATCCTTACTCAGATGAGTAGCAATCGGAGGATCTGCAGGATTGGAGACTGTAGCAGTGTGTTGAATTGCTACTGGATTGATGGGCTGCCCAGCTCCACAATGAAAACTTGCCTTTAATTGTATTTTATCAATTTCACTACATTTTTTTTATTGGGCTGAGACTGAAACCAACTTTGCAGTCAGCCTGTTTCACAATATAATTAAGAAAATCACATAGTGCACTTTTTCTTCACTGTATTTATTTATACTCCACCAAGATGGGGAAAACTGTGACAAATCTATTTCCTGAGCATTGCTTTAGCTAACTTTAATTTTCACAAGGAATTCTTACCTTCTCACCTTGTATTCCAATCCCTGGGGCACCCTCAGGACCTCGAAGGCCAGGTACTCCTGGCTCCCCCTGTAAAGAAAAAAACAAATCAGCACTTGAATTTAGTTGTATTTTTAATTAGTTTTATTATTAAGTTGTAAGGCTGGAAACAGAAGTCCTCTCTTTAGTCATAGAAACTATATACTCAGGTAGCAAGTCCTGCATTGCTTACTCAGAGTAAGAGATACCTCAGACGAGTTTGTATATACATTTGTTATAAGATAAATTCTGAATTAGTTTGAATAAACTGCAGCTCAGCAGGAGCAGGAGTGGAATCCTGGCCCCTCTGAAGTCAATGACAAAATTCCCATTGACCTCAGTGGGGCCTCAGGTTTTCAGACAGTCTCAGTAATGAACTCTTGCAGGGATGTACAAGGTGACATGTTTCTGGCAATAAATGATGTCATGCTCAGTACATTATTTTTAAACATGTAATGCAAACTGTATTATAATGTTTAGCCACTCGGTTGCCCCTTGCATAACATACTTTACCTGAGCTGGATAGTGTCTTAGAGAATGTCTACACACTGAAAATGCTTCGGCAGCACTACTGTTGCACTTCAGTGTAGAAACTACCTATGCTGACCAGAGGAGTTTTCCTCTTGGTGTAGGTAATCCACATCCCCAAGAGGCAGTAACACTATCTACACTGGAAGTTAGGTTGGCATCGCTAAGTCTCTCAGGGACATAGACTATTTTTCCAGGTATGTAGAAATAATGTACTTGAAAGTCATAACAGGTTGCAGTATTACAGAGAAACTGGAGTGCACTTATTTGACAAAGGAAACACAATGAACTTATGACTGCCTGATGGACCTTCAGCCTGGAGCCAAGGTTCCCTTCAGTCATATATATGCCTCTCTGAACCAGAACTTCTGACTCTTTGCACTTATCTGCACGAAAGCCTACAGAAGGGGTTTATCCATCCATCCACATGTTTGGTGGGGGCCCCAATCTTCTCTGTTAAGAAGAAGAATGGCTCCTTGAGGCCCTGAATTGATTACTGGGCACTCAACAAGGTGACTATTCAGAACTGATATCCCTGCTCCCTGTCATCCACAAACTCTTACATCAACTGCACTCCACTCGAATTTTCACAAAACTAGACCTGAGTGGGGCCTATAACCTGGTGTGTGTCTGTGTTTGAGAGGGAGACGAGTGGAAGATGACCTTCCATGCCCACTATGGTCGCTTTGAGTATTTGGTCATGCTGTCCAGTCTATGCCATACCCCAGCGACCTTCCAGCATCTTCGGGGACTTGCTGGACTGATTCATTACTATTTACCTGGATGACATTCTTATTTTTTCTGAGAACCAGGCCTTCACTATAGGCGATAAAGTCTGGTTTTCTGCCCAAATTCTTAAATCAATGCATCAGCAAACTTGGACACCTGCCAAATCTGAGGAAAACTTCCTGCTTAGCCCCACTCCTCTCCGCACTGCAGCCTTTGGCCAATAAGCATTCGGGGCCAAGAAGAATACTGGCCTGCTTCCTTGCTAACTTCACTACTAAGAAATAATAGGGTCAGTTGCACTGCCCTAGAACTGCCTGATTAATCGCAGTGCCCACTGCCTGCAGGATCAGCAGCCTGATTTATAAGCCCAACAGCAATAGCAAAGCACTGGCTGCTCAGCACAAATGCCCATAGATTTTCTGCCTTCCTCTGCTTGCCTCATTCCTAGCCCTGCTCCTGCCTTGCTCCAGCCTAGAACCTGCTCTGCACCTGGCCTTGTTCCAGTCCTGTCCCAGCCTTGCTCCTGCCTTGGAACCAGCCCTGTTCCTGCTTTCCCTGACTCCAGATAACACAGTTATGACCCTTAGCTCTGACTCTCTGGACCCTTGGCTCTGGTATGTTGACTCTGACAACTAGGCCTGACTCCTGCTCTGACCACTCAGTCTGACTACCTATGACCTGGTCCCCTGACATCAGGTAACTCAAAAATGGCTGAACATATTTCTGTGAAAGATTTCCCTCAAAATATACTTTTGGGCTGAGAATTTTGAACCCCCCACCCCTCCCAAAAATCAATCAATTTATTTATTTTTGAGAAAGAAAAAAGGCACTGTCAAAGGTTTCTAGCTCACCCTCATGTATACTCATATCAAACTCTGATATCATTAGCAACATGGGAAGCCCGTTAATAATTGCGGACCTATGATGGGATGTTCACATCAGCCCTGATGGGGTTAAGGTGGCTCAGAAAGAGCCAATTAACCATATAACTGCATCTGGGGAAGAGACAGGGACTGATAAAGGCTACCTGATGATGCTGCCCAGCTGGGCAGGGGAGGCTGAGCTTGTATAAAGCCATGAAGTTTGCAGCAGAAGGGGGCTGCTACAGTTGAGGCTAATAACATACATCAGAGCAGGGATAGACCTAATGAAGTGTTTTAGTTTAGAGCACTATCTGGCCATTGTGGCTTAAATAGAAATATTTTTTTGAATAAATAGACCCAATGATGGACTGTGTGTATTCTGTAGGGTGAATGAAACAATTGATGACCTTTTATAGCTATGTAAGGTCTTTGATAAAGAAAGGGAGAAACTTTCTGAGGAATTTAAACATCTTAAGGTAAAAAAAATTATATTGTTATTTAGTAAAAACATTGGGGAAATGGGGCATTATTAAAAGGCACTGTTACATTACCTGAAAGACAGCGGGCAGAGAGACATTATAAATGGCTAAGTAATGAGGAACTATAGTTGGTGGCAGGTATAAACTATTCAGTCAAGTCTGCTTCACCATACAAAAGAGGAAGAAGGGGGCTGCAAGGAGATGGTCTGCAGCCTTTCTTTTGAAAGGATGAAATCTAGAAGAGACCATAAGCCCTGGGGTCTGGACCCTGAAATGACTGTCAACCCAGAGGGTTTTGGGTGAGAAAGGCTTGAGCAAGGTTGGAAGTGGTCTAGAGAAATAGCAACGGTGTCTGGGATTGAACAGACTGGTTGCTAGGCATAAGGTCGCTGGGCTGAAACCTGGTGTAGTGGGTGGGCCCATGTTTGTGAACCAGCCACTGGGAAAGTGGCATAGAATTGGCACAGAGGACTGCCTGGGACAGTGTACAGACTGCTGGTCCAGAGGGACTTTGGTACCCTGGAAGGGGAGGACTGGAGGGTGACCTGGATGGAGGGCTGAGTCACAAAGAGGGAGCACCCTGAGTCTACAGAGAGAGAGAAACCATTCTCCATGGTGTGAACAACCAAAGGACTGGGCACCAGAGAGCTAATCCCCTGACTCAGTGGTGAGTGTACCCTGTTACAGGTCATCACTGCATCTGGATCTCCCTTTCTCAGCAATCCCTTTGTCAATCCCTTTGTCCCAGACTCCATGGAGGGCTTTCTGCTGGACCAGGGTATCCATATGAGGGATGGGGCAGGCAGTACGTGAGCTGAGAGAGGAGAAAGGTTTGGGACAAAGAAATACACAAACCTTTTGTCCTGGGGCTCCATCTTCCCCTGGAAGACCAGGCAGACCTGCCAGTCCTGAAGATCCTGGTTCACCCTGAAATGGAGATAAATAAAAACATGTCCATATCTTAAATGTAACTATATACCATTATCTCTTATAATCTGGGAAACCTCTTTTTTTAAAAAAGGGCTCCTAATTTTTTGCAAGAAAAACCTTTAGGCATATGAGATCTAATCTTGCAGTCATTCTGTACACAGAACTTCTCTGAATTCCAGACATGGAAGGAAGGAAGGATCAGGAAATACTGTACTAGCTGATTATTAAGAACATACATTATATATTAAGGATAAACTATGTAATTAATCAAGTATCAGAGGGGTAGCCATGTTAGTCTGGATCTGTAAAAGCGGCAAAGAGTCCTGTGGCACCTTGTAGATTTATATTCACCCATGAAAGCTTATGCTCCAATACGTCTGTTAGTCTATCAGGTGCCACAGGACTCTTTGCCGCTTTTATATAATGGATGTTAGTTAGGCATACAATTGTTTTGAATATTGGTAGTCTGGGAGGGTGACCTAAGTTCCTAAATTTGTGTTTGGCTGAAAGTTTACAAGACTTATAACCTGTTTTTGAAGATATAAGAATTGAGAGGCATAGTAGTAGTTAATAACTTGTGAATTGATGTCAGTGCTCAGGCACCACAATGATAGACAACTTTGCAAAAACCGACATAAATGAGAACAGGTTTTACAAAAATATCTAAGCACACAAATACTTTTAACAGTATCTGAAACCAGTAAATTAATGCTAGTTGTGGAACTACATACTGTAATAATGGGTATTAATGTTTTTGTTTACTACTTTAGAAGTTGGGGTAGCTTGGAATTGTTTGTTGTGGAGTATGAACCTCTGAAAAGACCAGTGCTGGTCTTTGCAGTTAGATGACTTGAAGTAGTCCACCAGGATAGCTTGCAAGAAACTTTGCTGCATCTCTAGTTGAAGGAATATCATTATATGCTAGTTAACTAATTTACATATTTAGACCTCTTCATTAAGTAAGTTAAATACATCCCCATCAACTTTAAGTGTTACCTGTTTCATTGTCCATCTTCCTGACTTCCAATAACCTCAATAAACACAATCATGCGGGTGCTATTCTACCTCTTTTCTGAATTTCCATTATGGACCACAAAAAGAAAAGGAGTACTTGTGGCACCTTAGAGACTAACCAATTTATTTGAGCATAAGCTTTCGTGAGCTACAGCTCACTTCATCGGATGCATAAAGTGGAAAATACAGTGAGGAGATTTATACACTAATACTCATTACAATTTCTCTCTTCCACCATGATTTCAAAAATTTCCATCCCACCATCAACCTCAGCCTGGACCAGTCCACACAAGAGATCCACTTCCTGGACACTACAGTGCTAATAAGCGATGATCACATAAACACCACCCTATACCGGAAACCTACTGACCGCTATTCCTACCTACATGCCTCCAGCTTTCACCCAGACCACACCACACGATCCATTGTCTACAGCCAAGCTCTGCGATACAACCGCATTTGCTCCAACCCCTCAGACAGAGACAAACACCTACAAGATCTCTATCAAGCATTCTTACAACTACAATACCCACCTGCTGAAGTGAAGAAACAGATTGACAGAGCCAGAAGAGTACCCAGAAGTCAGTTACTACAGGACAGGCCCAACAAAGAAAGTAACAGAACGTCACTAGCCGTCACCTTCAGCCCCCAAATAAAACCTCTCCAATGCATTATCAAGGATCTACAACCTATCCTGAAGGATGACCCAACACTCTCACAAATCTTAGGAGACAGGCCAGTCCTTGCCTACAGACAGCCCCCCAATCTGAAGCAAATACTCACCAGCAACCACACACCACACAACAGAACCACTAACCCAGGAACCTATCCTTGCAACAAGGCCTGTTGCCAACTGTGCCCACATATCTATTCAGGGGACACCATCATAGGGCCTAATCACATCAGCCACACTATCAGAGGCTCGTTCACCTGCGCATCTACTAATGTGATATATACCATCATGTGCCAGAAATGCCCGTCTGCCATGTACATTGGTCAAACTGGACAGTCTCTCCGTAAAAGAATAAATGGACACAAATCAGATGTCAAGAATTAGAACATTCATAAACCAGTCGGAGAACACTTCAATCTCTCTGGTCTCTTGATTTCTGATCTAAAAGTGAGTATTCTTCAACAAAAAAACTTCGAAAACAGACTCCAACGAGAGACTGCTGAATTGGAATTCATTTGCAAATTGGATACAATTAACTTAGGCTTGAATAGAGACTGGAAGTGGTTGAGTCATTATACAAAGTAAAACTATTTCCCTTTGTTTATGCCTCCCCCCCACTGTTCCTCAGACATTCTTGTTAACTCCTAGAAATGTGCTGGAAATGGCCCACTTTGATTATCACTTCAAAAGGTTTTCTCTCCTCCCACCCCACTCTCCTGCTGGTAATAGCTATCTTAAGTGATCACTCTCCTTACAATGTGTATTTTTTCATGGTCTGTGTGTATATAAATCTCCTCACTGTATTTTCCACTTTATGCATCCGATGAAGTGAGCTGTAGCTCACGAAAGCTTATACTCAAATAAATTGGTTAGTCTCTAAAGTGCCACAAGTACTCCTTTTCTTTTTGTGAATACAGACTAACGTGGCTGTTACTCTGAAACCTGTCAGTATGGACCACAGTTTCCTTCCATATACTAAATACCGTTCTATAAACTGTCTTTATCATAGAATGGACAAAGAATTTTTCAATTTAAATTTAGGTAGTTTTGAGGATGGAATGAATTTTACCAGCAAACTGAGTTAATTTTGACTAGAAATACTAACTTTTATTTTAAGAGTCACTATCCTATCATTTTAACTAATAACAGTGACAGTATTTTAAGAAATACTAGCATTGACCTTAATATGGTATGATGAGCCCAATCTTCAGCTAATATAAATCAGCAAAGTTCCACTGAGTCAATTGAGCTAGGACAATTTACACCAGCTAAGGATATGAGCTGATACATTAGGATTCAGATTAAATGTGGTAATTTTGGATTCAAATAAACATTTGTAAATTAAAAAAACCACCTAGCTATATATTTTGTATTCATCTGTCCATCAATGACTGATTTTGATCTCAAATAGTTTTAGACTGACAGTCACAATTGGTTAGTCTCTAAGGTGCCACAAGTACTCCTTTTCTTTTTGCGAATACAGACTAACACAGCTGTTACTCTGAAACCAGTCACAATCTGGTTGTTGCTTCCCCTGTGTGTCATAGGGAGAGTCTTCTTAGCGTATGCACAAGGTGCCTCAGCTGGCACATGACCAGGATTCATCACCAAATTTGGTCCGCTGGTTGGATCATTAGCTTCCCCAGCTTCGGCTGGGTACTGATGGGGAGTGTGACATGAACACTCATCCATGCCCCCCACAGGGGATATAAGTTGTGCCAACCCTTTTTACTGACATAACTTACTCCCCACTCTGTGCCAGCTCCGATGTATTGGCTGGTGAGCTGGGGACAGAGCCAAGGTTCTGCTCACTCCCCATCCACTTTTCTAAGAGGGAGAGTAACAGCCTGTCAAGGTTCCTCCCCCACTCTGAACTCTAGGGTACAGATGTGGGGACCTGCATGAAAAACCTCCTAAGCTTATCTTTACCAGCTTAGGTCAAAACTTCCCCAAGGTACAAAATATTACACCCGTTATCCTTGGAATGGCCGCTACCACCACCAAACTAATACTGGTTACTGGGGAAGAGCTGTTTGGACGCGTCTTTCCCCCCAAAATACTTCCCAAAACCTTGCACCCCACTTCCTGGACAAGGTTTGGTAAAAAGCCTCACCAATTTGCCTAGGTGACTACAGACCCAGACCCTTGGATCTTAAGAACAATGAACAATCCTCCCAACACTTGCACCCCCCCTTTCCTGGGAAATGTTGGATAAAAAGCCTCACCAATTTGCATAGGTGACCACAGACCCAAACCCTTGGATCTGAGAACAATGAAAAAGCATTCAGTTTTTTTACAAGAAGACTTTTAATAAAAAATAGAAGTAAATAGAAATAAAGAAATCCCCCCTGTAAAAATCAGGATGGTAGATATCTTACAGGGTAATTAGATTCAAAAACATAGAGAACCCCTCTAGGCAAAACCTTAAGTTACAAAAAAGATATACAGACAGAAATAGTTATTCTATTCAGCACAATTCTTTTCTCAGCCATTTAAAGAAATCATAATCTAACACATACCTAGCTAGATTACTTACTAAAAGTTCTAAGCCTCCATTCCTGTTCTGTCCCTGGCCAAGACGACTACACACAGACACAGACCCTTTGTTTCTCTCCCTCCTCCCAGCTTTTGAAAGTATCTTGTCTCCTCATTGGTCATTTTGGTCAGGTGCCAGCGAGGTTACCTTTAGCTTCTTAACCCTTTACAGGTGAGAGGAGCTTTCCCCTGGCCAGGAGGGATTTCAAAGGGGTTTACCCTTCCCTTTATATTTATGACACAGCCCATGGCTGCTGCTCTCCCCTTGCTGTTCAGGGTCTGCTAATGTGGCTAGCCTGTGCTGGGCACTAAAGCAGCTTCTATGCCCCCTTACTCTCGTGCATGATTGTGCAGCCAGGTTTAGTGAGGCCTAAGCACCACTGAAGCCTAAGTTTTGGCTAGGCATCTGGATTGTTTCAGTCCTATGGAATTTGTCTACTAGCGTACAGTGCTAATATTTTAAAACATACAATTTTGGATGCCATTAAAAGTTAGTGTCCACAGTTTTCAAAAATAGGAGCTTAAAGTTTAACTTGTAAGTCCATGTTTTAGTGCCTACAGGTGGGATTTTCAAAAGCGCATAAGTAATTTAGGAGAAGGAAAGAGCTCTTTATTAACACCATACCTTTGAACCAGGTTCCCCAAGTCCTCTTTCTCCTGGAGCTCCAGTTTCTCCTGGCAAGCCTTGTTCACCCTTAAACAGAAAATGTTTTTGAAGAATTTTAACACCAGAAAGATAAGACTACATTGTCTTGGCAGCTTACATTTACAGAAAGAGCATTCAGCTTAATAAAAATGCATTATTTGAGGTCCTAGCTTTTTAAAATTTTGACTGAAAGGGCTAGATTCTCCAGAGTATTATCTACTTCATCCTCTCTTGGGAAATTTGTCACTGAAACTGATGAATGCTGTAAATGTATGAATAATGTAGCAGACATTTTGAGAGCACATGTGACTCAAATACACTTTACTCATGTCTCTTTATATCATGAGTAGAGCATATCCCTGCTATTAATCATTCCAAATGTGTGAGGAGCGCTCTGCTGTTCCCTAGTTACTTTTCTTTACCTGACAGAGATTGCTAAACCTGTTATAACCATATCAAACTCCTAATGATGTGAAAGGATTCAGAACTGGGATCCTGTGATGGGGTGATTGGGACCATGAAGGGGTTAATGTGGGTCTGAGAGCCAATTAACATACCTGGCAGTACCTGCAAGAGAGAGAAGGCCAGACTTAACTGATAGTGAAGTCCAGCTGGTGGTGATTATAAAGTCAGGAAATTTGTAGCAGCAAACAGCTGTAAACACCTACCTGAAGGAAGACTGAGAGTGGTACTAAAACTGTACAGTAGTATATGAAGAAAAGGTGAGGAGCCCATTGGCTGGAAACATGTGGTTAATGTTCCAGTAAGGAAACCGAGCAAGCTATGATCCAGACCTGATGCATGCAGGCCAACTGTCCTTACAACATGTTTGAAATGGTAAAAATGATAACTGAGAGATTGGTTTCATACTTCAAGAGAAACAGACTCATAGGTAGCAAGCAGAGTGAGTTTAGGAGGGGAAGGCAGACAACTGACTGTATTGTAAGGATAGAAATGGAAGAATGAAAAGGTAAAAGAACTAAAGAATTTATAGTCACTTTTCTGGATATTGAAAAAATTTATGAGATGATATAGAGGGAGGGTTTACTTTATGAAGTGGCTACCATGGATATAAAAGGAAGAATGTATAGGTGTAGAAGGGATTTCTTAAGTAAAAGAACTATGCAGGTCAGAGTAGGGAAAGTCTATTCCAGTATATATACACTTACAAATGGCACTTCACAGAAGAGTTTCATCAGTCCTACTTTATTCAACATCTTGGTAAGTGATCTTCCAAAAGAAATAAGTGTAGGAATAGGCATCACTTTATTTGCTGACTACTGTGCCATATGGCCAAAACCAGAAACCATGAAATAGCTGCTTAAGAGTAAATGAAGCACTAATGAAGTGTGTAGAATGGGGAAACGTGGGGTTTTAAATTCTCAATTGATAAAACTAAGGGAATAATATTCACAAGAAGGAAAATTTTAAAAAGATTATAAATTGTATCTATAATGGACAGCAAATAAGTATAATTAAAAGCTTTCAAATTTGTAGGTGTAGTATTTGATAGCAAGCTCCCTTGGAAGGATCATATTGACAACATTAGAGATAAATGTAAAGGCAGAATCAAATGACTTAGAAGTATTTCTGGAACTCCCTGTGGTGCAAATAAGAAAGCAGTGGTAATGCTATTCAGAACGCTAATAAGACAAATTATTGAGCATGGGTGCCAGGTTTTCAGTTTGGTATCAAAAACAAATTTGAGAAAGCTTGACTTAGCCCAAGCTCATTGCATGCGGTGCCTTCATCGCAATGCCGCTGTATGTACTGCAGAGAGCTGTGGGTGAAATGCCTATTACTTTAAAAATGAAGCTTTGGGATTTAACCTTTTTGGCTAAAGTCACTGGAAATGTAGAAGATGGAAACACCCAACTAATATATGATGAATGCTGGGAATTAAGCGGTTAATGTGTCGGGCAAAAACTCAAAATGTCTCATGTAAGTAGGGTTAAAGTGTGGACAAATGATCTCAGTGAAAAGAAAGACCAAAAAGAGGTTAATCTATCGCTTTGGGAAAATGCATTACAATTGGAAACCTCTTAAGATAGATATGGAATTGTATAATAAAATTAAAGGAAAAGGAGTGTTAAATGGGCAAGATATGGCATATCAATATGGTTTCTGATAAGTGGGATGCTACCGCCGTATGTATACTCAGGGCACCAAAGATGTAAGAACGGGAAGACTGGGAACAACATTCTGCGTTCCTTCACTCAAGAAAGCTGTGAGGCTATCAAATTTTGTAAATGTTTTGACAGCTGAACAGGCAGGGATAATACTGGCATTAAATACTGGCACCCCTCTATACCTAAGGCGTATAGAGGGGTGCCAGGTGCCATAGTCATCCTGTCTGATCCATTATCAAGACTACTGGTGATCAGAAACAACACTTCAGATAGCAGAAATTATATGTTTAATGAAATATTACCATTAACAGATTTCAGAGTAACAGCCGTGTTAGTCTGTATTCGCAAAAAGAAAAGGAGTACTTGTGGCACCTTAGAGACTAACCAATTTATTTGAGCATAAGCTTTCGTGAGCTACAGCTCACTTCATCGGATGCATACTGTGGAAAGTACAGAAGATCTTTTTATACACACAAACCATGAAAAAATGGGTGTTTACCACTACGAAAGGTTTTCTCTCCCCCCCACCCCACTCTCCTGCTGGTAATAGCTTATCTAAAGTGATCACTCTCCTTACAATGTGTATGATGATCAAGGTGGGCCATTTCCAGCACAAATCCAGGGTTTAACAAGAACGTTAACCCCCAGACGTTTAATGCTAAAACCAGAAATTTCTGTTGTAGCTCTTACATCAGTGAATTTCCTTACCTTTGATCCAGGTAGCCCTTGTCCAGGTGGCCCTCTTGGACCAGGTGGTCCTTTTGGGCCTTCTACCCCCTAAAAAGATTTTAAAATTAATCTTGAAAATTACAATAGTCTCCCAATATTACAGAAATGCTTTAAAAATGAAAATGCCACCTTTTCTCCTTGAATCCCAATGCCAGATAACCCAATAGGCCCAGGTAGACCAGGTGGGCCAATTTCACCCTGTTGAACAAAGTACAATTGCTTAACTTTGTAAAGATATGGAAACAATTTGGGTCGGATCCTCAGCTGGTGTATACTGGCATAGCTCCTCTGAAGTCAATGGAGTTACTTCAATATACACCAGCTGAGTCTCTGACCCTACCCCTTATTAACATTTCTTCTTTTTCCACTTGTGTTTTATAGTGTGGCAGACTCACTTGCTGAGTTTATGACCACCAAGCCCTGGAATCTCCATCATTGGAGATTTTTAAGAGCAGGTTAGACAAACACCTGTCAGGGATGGTCTAGATGGTGCTTGTTCCTGCCATGAGTGTAGGGGACTGGACTTAATGACCTCTCGAGGCCCCTTCCACTCCTATTATTCTAAGATTCTAAAGAATCCATTTATACATCTTAGCACATGCTGGTCAGCTGCTGTAAACGACTGTTAGTCTCTCTCCCCCCCCCCCCATTCCAGATCTTAACTTTCCCAGAGAATCAATCACTTTTTGTTCCGTCTCACATTTTACTATGAAGAGATTTTAGAATTGGTTGGGGCAGTTTATTGGCTATAAATCTCACCACAAAATAAGTATTGTGAGGCTCCTATTGTAGATACCAAATTCTTTATTTTGCTTCATTACATCTTTTGTAGCTAATATCAACCCCCACTGCATTCAGATTCCTTTGTAATTTTGTTAACTGCCTGACATATTTACTGCTCACCTTTTCACCTTTTATGCCAATGCCTGGCTGGCCACGAGGTCCTTTTGGACCATCAAAACCACGCTCTCCCTACATGAAGAAAATTACATGATGTTAACTTCAGCAATCCATGGTTATTTACTCTCCTCAAATCAGAGAGACTAGTGGTAGCATAATGATGGAAATCAAAACAAGAAGAAGAAGGCAGTGCCTGAATTTCTTTGTTTCTTGGTGTACCAAAGAGGTCTTCTTTTCAGACGAGAACGCTCGTCAGTTTGAGATTGATCACAAAAGAGAAATTAACAAGCTTCTCTTTACCCTTCTTTCCATTTCAAGCACATTCGGCTTAATTCTGCTTCCATTCAAATCAATGGTTTAAATGTCAGCAGGGCTGAGCCTCATAACCTGCTCAGGGCTGAATTCTGCTCATTTACTCATGTGAGTAGTCTTGGTGAAATAAGGTAAGCAGGATTTGACCCTAGTTGTTTTGCCTGAATAAGGATTTCAGCACTGAGTCCACATTTTGTCATTGTAATAATTTGAGAGTAGCAAATGGCTTTCTCAGTATGGCAGCCACGCATTAGTGATGATAATGGGAGGTGATAAGTCTACAGTGTTTCCCGAACTTGGGACGCTGTTTGTTCAGGGAAAGCCTCTAGGGGGCTGGGCCGGTTTGTTTACCTGCTGCGTCCGCAAGTTCAGCTGATCACAGCTCCCACTGGCCACGGTTCACTGTGCCCGGCCAATGGGGGCTGTGGGAAGTGGCGGCCAGTACATCCCTTGGCCCACACCACTTCCCGCAGCCCCCATTCGCCGGGCACAGTGAACCGTGGCCAGTGGGAGCTGTGATCGGCTGAACTTGTGGATGGGACAGGTAAACAAACTGGCCGGGCCCGCCAGGGGCTTTCCCTGCACAAGCGGCGTCCCAAGTTTGGGAAACACTGTGACAAGAAATAGACAAGTGAAAAAGGGTTTGTCATACACACAAAGAATTTTTTAAAGAAAATTTAACTACAAAAGGAGGTCTTAAGGAAAATGCAAGTTAATAAGGAGAAAAAGATTGAATTTCCTTGTATTTCTATTACTAAAGCATATAGGAGAAGCGCTCAGCTGGTGCAAATTATCATAGTTCTACAAAGTGAAGTTAATAGAATTAAAGACCTTCCCCCACTAATCACATTTCTCACTTTAGTTTTCCTTACTTTTTTGAAATTTCCTACTTAAAATAACATTCTTTACTCCTACTACTGTTGGACATCTGCTATGTTTTCCTCTGACCAAAGTCTGATCCTTTAACAAACAAGCTTTCTTAGAAGAAGCAACTGTATAGTTTTTCAGATTTACAAATCAACTTCTAAAATACATGATTTAATGTCAGAGACCTGACATACTTGGCAACAGGATTGGAGATTATACAATAATATAGAATCTGTTGATATATGTTTGGCTTTATTTCAAATTGGCAGTAAAATATAGTGCATTTTTGTATGCACAGGAGTGCTAATAACCCTGCTGTCCTGGCCAGATTCCAGTCTGGTTAAAATATATTCATTCTGCTTATCTAAATTCTCTCTGTAGCTTCAGTTAGATGCATTCTTCACTTCCTTAACCTGTTGCGTAGTGTTGCTTGGCACTGTTAAATAGTGGCTGTATTTCAGTAGTGGTGGAGTGATTTCTGTCTGTTTTCTTTAAAACATTTTCATCTTTGCTATGTAAATGTAAGCGATGAACATTAACAACATCAGAGAACTTATACAATTCTTCCTGAAATATATATCATAAATTGCGATGAATTAAGTAAAAATGATTATTCTGATAGCAACAGCCAAAATCAAACCCAGCTATTGCAGTATTGGTCTAAACAAAATGCAAGAGAGTTTGAGCTGAGGGAAAGCCAACATTAGCATCTGGGGCCGTACTTGCAAAATGATTTTTCACCACTCCCCCAAACATAACTGACATCTAACAACCATGATCACCCTCAACTATGCCCAGGATCACCGTGGGGATTTTGAGGGGAGTTAGTTCTTTGGGATATACCTCAACCTTACCTAATTTAATTTCACATTTAAAAAAAATTCTTTAGGCCCTCTGCCTGCATTCCAGAGGAGTCCAGCTGCTTATGCTCAGGGCTATGCCTGGCTGTCAACATTTTAAAAAAAGTTCTGCAAGGAACAATTGTTCAAGCACATTGGGAGTTTGGGTGTCATGAAGTCCCCAATCACTGGAAGGTTTTATGTGAATTCTGGTGACTTTTAGCATTTGTAGAGAATTTACTCATAACTATATAATTACAGTTTACCCGGGAGGTATTTAAGATTTAATCTCCATTTATAAAATGGGGATAATAAAGCAGAAAGTACATAGAAGGCCACAGAGAGAGTCAGTTTCAGGGCAGGGACTAGAAGTGGGAGACCCTTGTGAGTCCCATGCCTAGACCACTTTATCTCTCATGCTATTTAGTTGTCTGTTGTTGTAGCCAAAGATCAAACTGGCTTGTCAGCCTAGGAGTTGGCTCAGCTTCGGGCCAATATCTGGAAGAGAGTTAGCAATGTTTCTAGTGCTGTCCCCTCATCAATGAACTACCATATCTGAATGCCAACGACAGTAGTAGCATTGCCTTCAGCTGATTTGGGGTTCTCCACAAACTCAGGGACCTATGGCCAAGATTTTCATTAACCCTAAGTGCCAGCACTGGATGAAGGTAAAGGGTACTGAGTATAAAGATTTAGGAAAAATCAATGACAAGTTTTCACTCTAGGGATCACTTTAGATTAGTTTGTTTTCAAGACTCTCTTCCAAGGTAAGGTGCTAGAGGCTATTGTAAAATTAAAGCTCCAATTATTTCCCTTTTTAAGGTGCCCTAAAGCAGAAGGGAGAGGCCACAGGCTATGGAGGCCTCAAAGGCCAGCTCTGATTAGAGGTAACATTCTGAGCCACTGGCTTCAATGAATTTGTACTAGTTTAATTGAGCGGCCTATTTGCCCCAGAGGGTTAGTTTGCAGGCTAATTTGACTAGCTAAATTTGTTGCCACAGGTCTAGTCCTATGTGCATTGAAGTAAATGGAAAGTGGGTCACTGGTTTTAATGGGATCAGGATTGGGCCTTATATACTATCTGTTACGGTACCTTTGGTCCTGGAAGCCCTTCACCTGGTGAACCTCTTTCTCCTTGAATCCCTAGAGGTCCTTGAGGCCCCTGTTAAAATAAATTTAAAACAGCCTAGAAAATATATCAACTATTCAAACTGATAACAGAGCAATAAGTCTTACTGTTGGTCTTTAAACACCTCTTTGCATTGGTACATAGTTATAACCTGTTAAAAATAATATGGTAACATGATAGTCACAATAAATCAACAAAGAAAGCATTCTAGCCTGCAGCTATAACATGTTATACAGGATTACCTTAGTGGCTTACTTATGAGTCATTGAAAATTCCTTCTCTTTACTCATCTTCTTAATTCTTCCCTCCTCATTCTTTCGTTCATTTTGGAAATTATTATTAATGCTTATTAACATTTGAGCATAATATACTATGCAGAGAGAACCAGATTAAAGGCCGCACAAAATAATGTGGAAGAAGGTTTATGTGAAGAGCTACAACTCCGTGGTATGAACAAAACAGCATACTTGCTGGTGGGAATGTAGCCTAACAAATATGAGTGGGCAAAGATTTGTGCTAAAGACAGGTCCAGAATCTTCATATATTAGGCCTGTTATACAGTGGCTCCCTGTGTCTGTCTGCCTCTCAACTTTATCCTGGCAGGCACAGAATGACAGACTTCAGTACAGTAGAATCCATAGAAGCTAACTGTGGTTGGAGAGGGTCCTGTGTACAGCTTCAGAACTATCCTTATTTTTTAGGTGGAAAAAATCCTACTGTCTTCAATAATAAAAAGGAAACTCCCTTTCAAACAGTTGTGCTTTTCAGCTTTGTAATTTTTTTTCTGGTTTCCAAAAAAATTAACCAGAAATATGATTTGCCAGAAGAGTTTACAGTTTATAGAGAGCTGGACACAGTTTATTGTTAAATAATGATTGTAAAACAAGTAGGACCTGCAAAAGAAAGGAGGGACCCTCAAAAGATTGAGGACATTGATTCTGCTGTCCCTCCAGTGTGGCGTTCCCAGTGAGAACTTTGAGCGTGGAGCAACTGCAGAATCTGGCCCTGAGACAAATGTTGAGCAGAGAGTTCTATTATTGCTTAGCCATGAGTCGCATGTATAGGTCAATGCATTGTTGCCATAATCTGCTTCCAAGTCCTCTTCTCTGTACCAGGGGATATTCTGAGTGACATCAGTCCTATATGTAATACACTGTAAGTTTCTTGGTGCACCGGTGCAGCTATGATGGTTGGCATATGGGGGTACAGACAAGTCTTTGTCCATTCACCACCTCTTCTCATCCACATGCTCAGGATAGGGGATGTAGGACCTCCACAGAGGCTGCTCTTTCCTGTGTAGCTACCTGCAGTATGGGTAACTAGCACAGGTGATGAAGGGGGCATTTTCCTAACTTCACTGATTGTCACTAGTGGTATGATTTAGTAAAGCTGTTTACCCTGTGGATTCAGAACCCTTCAGCAAGAAGCACTCATTCTTCTACATGAATTTCTTTTCAAGCTGGGCTGAGGTCACTCTATTTCTCATCAAATTCAGCTTTCTCATTTTAAAGAGAAAATGTTTTATGAAATGATTCTTACAAATTTCTGCCTGTTCATGGGGGAAAAGCTACCTCTGAATAATCCTGGACTATATTCTCTCCTGGTTACAGTGGTACAACCTCATTGAATTGAAGAGAATTTAGCCCAGAGTACATAGAACAGCTTAATAAACCACACTGATTTGGAAAAGGGACTGCACTTGACTCTGACGATTGGTTCTACTCTGAAAAGTGACTCTGCAAAAATGGTAAAGTGGGCCCCGGGTTTGCCTCAAGTGTGCTCAATTTACAAGCACAAAGATATGTGGAGGGAAGGGCAGGCTTCCTCATTGACAAACCTACAAACCCAGTCATGTGCGGGTTCTTAATTCATCAGTCATTGGTTTTGCTGATCAAATTATGATTTTTAGGGAAACCCATGCAACCGGAATGCCTTTATGGGGATTGCACAGATGCACTTGTTTGGAATGTACCAAAAGAACTGGGTTAATAATCCACAGAAAGGAATAGAACCCAGATCTCTCTCTCTTAGCTGTGCAGGCTCTGCAACGTTAAGAGGAGTGAGAAGCAATAAAACCTTAAATCAGCAGATATAGCTTTGAGTACATGCAGGAGCAGATTTATTTTATTTTTTTTCCAAGTAAGAAGGTGCCATTTTTCATCGTTACTTTGTGGAGTAGAAGCACAGTTTAAGATAGGGAATTCAAGATAGGTTCTTCAAACAACCAAGGGTGATGAAAGTCATACCAATTTCATGTGTATAAGAGAGAACTAGTCTAAAGATGAAAAGAGTTGGCATAATTTAGCATGCAAGTACTTGTTAACATTTGGCCCTTCAGAAGGTTTCCCTCTCTCAGCTCTCAAACACAGAACATACCGGTAGTCCTGGCTCACCAGCTCCAGGTGGGCCAACAGGGCCTGGTCTTCCCATCAAGCCAATGTCACCCTTCCAACAAAAGACATATTTAAAAACCCATTTTTTTTATGTATGGGTATTTGCATTTGCACAATATATAAACACATTTTAATCAGGCATCCTTTGTTTGGGTGTTTAATCTACCTGAATATAATAAGTGAGGCAAATCCTAATTTTCTCACCTTGCTGGCATCACATAAGACCCAGTAGATAGTAGAACTGGTGCAATTTCATGGTAGGGGGGGATGGATGGGAAAGCTGCAACAGAGATCATGGAGCAGCTTCGCTGCCACATCACTGGATATAGAATCCAATACATCAATAGGATGCTTTTTACCATGGCTCATAACTATGGATATGATTTTGTCATGGTAAAATTGGGCAAAATTCATGGAACAGACATGGTAAAAATGTACAAAATCAGGATATGATCACAGCGGGGCTGAAGCCGACACGCGAGCACCGCTGCAGGGGATTGGAGCTGAAGAATTTGTGGACATCTGTTAAAGTCATGGAATCTGTGACCTCCATGATCAAATCGTATCCTTACCTATAACCATCTATCAGACCTTATTCTGACATGTTTATAACCACCTCTAACATATGTAACTGACAGCCGGACACCCTCTTAAGGTTTCTGGATCCCAGCAGTCCTCACTCTTGGGCAGAGACCCGTGTCTCTCTTCTTCCTAACTGACATTTTAAGGCTGCACAGCTCCCTGCCTTACACTGAAATATCCCCAGCTGCTTAAGGCCACTGCCTGTGCTTTGCTTACTCTCTGAGGGCTAAGACCAATGCATTGCCAGCAGTTACAAGTTACCACCCATTGCTTTCTAAGCAAGCACCTTTATTCTTAAGGTAGAAAACATTACAGAGAGAACATATTTAAAAAAACAATAAAAGTTCCTATGTGCATTCTAAAAGCTTGCCAGAGGTCACCCATCAACCTTATGGAGCCCTGGCTGGTCAAAGTCTTTCCAACTCTTCTGCAAAGGTTGGGGCTCTTGGACAAAAGGCCCTGTCTGTTGTCTGGATCAGAACAAAGGCCCTATGTCAGTTCAAGCTCATCTTTTTATATCAAACATCCTTTGTCTTTTAGTCTCTGCAAAACCCAGTCTGAATCAGAATATGCAAACCACTCCACAAGGTGGTACCTCTTTAGAGTTGTGATTAAGGTGAAACACAGACTAAACCTCTCACTGATTTTTAGTACCTGGAAGAGCTGCTCCCCCATGGAGCAGAACACAATCATACATAAACCATTCATAGACTTAGTACAATACGGTCCCCAAAGATAGTGCATATGATTGCAATATCTGCCACAGCATTGCTTTGCTCTTATTTTAGAAAAAATATTTTTCCTTATATAAACTCTGTTTTCAAACATGTTTTTGAAATTGAATTTGGACCATGATTCAGACCTACATGTATGCATAAGACACAGCATGCACTATGAGTTTTTTGGTAAGTCTGTGTTTGATATTAACATTTTTAAATTATGATTTTTGATGACAGATCATTGACAAAATAAATGAATGGAGAGCCCTTCTGAACCTTAACTCAGCAGAAGTTGAGACACTACAATGTTTACTCTAGAAAGAGATGATGATGATAGCAATCCCAGTACAGTATAAGTCAGACATAGCCCTTATTCAGAAGGCTAACATTTTGTTTACAGTAAGCTTGTATTCTTTGTGCCAACTATCTGAACCACCAAGTGTGTTCATAATTATTCTTTTGTTTGTGACAATATGTATGTGTCTATACTCAATTAGCCATGTACTCCCTGGTTTTAATTATACCAATACTATAAAGCGGTGGTTTGTTGTGTGGTTGTTTTTTTTTTTTTTTTAAATCTATGAACACTTCGAATAACTTTGCAGGTACCCCAATCTTAGCATTTATTGTACTTTATCCGATAATATATGAAATATTTATATATTCAGCTGCTGTTGCTTTTGTTCTTTTACAAAGTCATGCACAGTATACTGTATGACTAGCATTTTTACCTTTGGGCCAGGCAATCCTATTCCAGTTTCTCCAGTCAATCCAGGCGGCCCAGGGAGGCCTCTTTCACCCTTTTTAAAAAATAAAAAGGAAAGAATTATGGATCTCTCATAAAAAACCAACCTTCTGCAGAAACTTCCTCGTGGCTGGACTTTACTAGAACTAGACAAGCCATTTACAACACACACTTTGCTTCTCTACAAAAGAAAAAGGACACTAAACTTTCTAAACTACTACATGCCACAAGGGGCCACAGCAATGGTTCCCTCAATCCACCCAGCAATATTAACCTATCCAACTATACTTTTAGCCCAGCAGAAGCAGCTGTCCTATCTCGGGGCCTCTCCTTCTGCCCCTCCACCCCCACGAACATGATACAATTCTGTGGTGACCTAGAATCCTATTTTCGACGTCTCCGACTCAAGGAATATTTCCAGCATACCTCTGAACAACATACTAATCCACAGAGACCTCCCTACCAACACTACAAAAAGAAGGATTCTAGGTGGACTCCTCCTGAAGGTCGAGACAGCAGACTGGACTTCTACATAGAGTGCTTCTGCCGACGTGCACGGGCTGAAATTGTGGAAAAGCATCATCACTTGCCCCACAACCTCAACCGTGCAGAACACAATGCCATCCACAGCCTCAGATGGCCACTATGGATGTAGAAGCCCTCTACACCAACCTTCCACACAAAGATGGACTACAAGCCATCAAGAACACTATCCCCAATAATGTCACAGCTAACCTGGTGGCTGAATTTTGTGACTTTGTCCTTACCCATAACTATTTTACATTTGGGAACAACGTATACCTTCAAATCAGCAGCACTGCTATGCGTACCTGCATGGCCCCACAGTATGCCAACATTTTTATGGCTGACTTAGAACAACGCTTCCTCAGCTCTCGTCCCCTAACGCCCCTACTCTACTTGCACTATATTGATGACATCATCATCATCTGGACCCATGGAAAAGAAGCCCTTGAGGAATTCCACCATGATTTCAACAATTTCCATCCCACCACCAACCTCAGCCTGGTCCAGTCCACACAAGAGATCCACTTCCTGGACACTACAGTGCTAATAAACGATGGTCACATAAACACCACCCTATACCGGAAACCCGCTGACCGCTGTTCCTATCTACATGCCTCCAGCTTTCACCCAGACCACACCACACGATCCATTGTCTACAGCCAAGCTCTGCGATACAATCGCATTTGCTCCAACCCCTCAGACAGAGACAAACACCTACAAGATCTCTATCAAGCATTCTTACAACTACAATACCCACCTGCAGAAGTGAAGAAACAGATTGATAGAGCCAGAAGAGTTCCCAGAAGTCACCTACTACAGGATAGGCCTAACAAAGAAAATAACAGAACGCCACTAGCGATCACCTTCAGCCCCCAACTAAAACCTCTCCAATGCATTATCAAGGATCTACAACCTATCCTGAAGGATGACCCAACACTCTCACAAATCTTGGGAGACAGGCCAGTCCTTGCCTACAGATAGCCCCCCAACCTGAAGCGAATACTCGCCAGCAACCACACACCACACAACAGAACCACTAACCCAGGAACCTACCCTTGCAACAAAGCCCGTTGCCAACTGTGCCCACATATCTATTCAGGGGACAGCATCACAGGGCCTAATAACATCAGCCACACTATCAGAGGCTCATTCACCTGCGCATCTACCAATGTGATATACCATCATGTGCCAGCAATGCCCGTCTGCCATGTACATTGGTCAAACTGGACAGTCTCTACGTAAAAGAATAAATGGACACAAATCAGATGTCAAGAATTATAACATTCATAAACCAGTCGGAGAACACTTCAATCTCTCTGGTCACGCGATTACAGACATGAAAGTTGCGATATTACAACAGAAAAACTTCAAATCCAGACTCCAGCGAGAGACTGCTGAATTGGAATTCATTTGCAAATTGGATACAATTAACTTAGGTTACCTTGCATAATGACTTAGCCACTCCCAGTCTCTATTCAAGCCTATTTTCCCCTTGTTTTTTCCTACCCCCCCCCCCCCCCCGACGTTCTTGTTAAACCCTGGATTTGTGCTGGAAATGGCCCACCTTGATTATCATACACATTGTAAGGAGAGTGATCACTTTACATAAGCTATTACCAGCAGGAGAGTGGGGTGGGGGGGGAGAGGAAAACCTTTTGTAGTGATAATCACCCATTTTTTTTCATGGTTTGTGTGTATAAAAACGTCTTCTGTACTTTCCACAGTATGCATCCAATGAAGTGAGCTGTAGCTCACGAAAGCTTATGCTCAGATAAATTGGTTAGTCTCTAAGGTGCCACAAGTACTCCTTTTCTTTTTGCAAATACAGACTAACACGGCTGCTACTCTGAAACCTGTCATTTTTCAGACTAATCTCCTTTTAGTCCGAGTCCAGCAATCACTCACACCTTCTGTAGTTACTGTCTTTTGTTCCAGTTTCTTTCAGGTATCCTTGGGGGGTGGAGAGGCTAACATTTATTTGAGCATAAGCTTTCGTGAGCTACAGCTCACTTCATCGGATGCATCCGATGAAGTGAGCTGTAGCTCACGAAAGCTTATGCTCAAATAAATATGTTAGTCTCTAAGGTGCCACAAATACTCCTAGTCTGTAAAAGGAAGCTTACTGGAACTGGTGAGGTTTTGTCTGTATTCAGTTTTATTAGACATTTGGGTTTTATTTTATTTTGCTTGGTAGTTCACTTTGTTCTGTCTCTTACTACCTGGAACCGCTTAAATCCTACTTTCTGTATTTAATAAAATCACTTTTTACTTATTAATTAACCCAGAGTATGTATTAACGGGGGCGAGGGGGGAAACACCTGTGCATATCTGTCTATCAGTGTTATAGAGGGCAAACAATGTATGAGTTTATGAGAGTAAAACGGATTTATTTAGGGTTTGGACCCCACTGGGAGTTGGGCATCTGAGTGTCAGAGGCAGGAACGCTTCTTAACTGGCTTTCAGTTAAGCCTGCGGCTTTGGGACACATGTTTCAGACCCTGGGTCTGTGTTGGCTCAGCAAGACAGGGTGCTGGAGTCCTAAGCTGGCAGGGAAAGCGGGGGCAGAAGTAGTCTTGGCACATCAGGTGGCAGCTCCCAGGGGGTTTCTGTGATCCAACCCGTCACACCAGACTTATGCAATTTGTCTAAAAAGAACAAATTTTGAATATGAATCACAATGTTTTTTTGTTTCTCCTGTTAGGAATTGAATATTTCAAACCCACTGGTATTACATTGTTGGTGACTGAATCCACTGCCTTCTCCCTAGACCCTTTTAAGTCATTCTGTGTAAAAATGCAAGCCCTGTCAGCTAGATTCAGGCTCGTGGGTCAAAATGGGATTGCAAAAGGCATTAGAAAAAAACAAAATGGTAGTGAAATAGATTAGATTACCTGGGTCTTGAGCTGGTCATTCTTTCTCACAGGAGTCGATCCACTGAAGTCAAGGGGATTTTACATGATTCAGGCTTACTCATGTAGGTAAGGGTATGCAGGTTTAGCACTAAGAGCTCTTTCTTATTTCTAATGTTTATGATTCAGTAACACTGTGGTAAGCTTTAATTCTGAATCTTCTTGTTTATATTACCTCTGTGCTTCAGTCTTCTTATTTTAAAGTGTGCTGAGTGCTTCTGGTAATAAAAGCCAGGATTTAGCATTTTGGATTTATATAGTGAAAAGGAAAACTTGGTCCACAAAATATTAGCATTAGAAAAGGGATGAAGCACTAGGAGAAAGAGGGCACTTTCCCAGTATTGTTTATGGATTATACTCAGAAACCCTGCATACCCACAAATTTCTAACTTAAAAGTTAGTTAATTAAATGATTGAATCTTGGAATTTAGAGATCTGATCCAAAGCCTATTGAGGTATATGGAAAGGCACTTACTGACTTCAGTCGACTTTGGATCAGGCCCATAGTACTTAACACTCAAGGACCAGATTTTTAAAAAGTATTTAGGTGCTTAACACCCACTGATAATCTGCCTATATTTATACTTGTCTTCAAGACTTCGTTTAAGGGCTTGATCTTGCTCCTGTCACTGTCAATGGCAAAAACTCCCATTGACTTAAATGGTGACAGTTTAACCCCTAACTGCAGGATTGGTAGTTCTGCAGAAGGCTGGAGTCCTAGGAACATAGGAATTGTCACACTGGATTAGACCTGTGGTCCATCTAGTCCATTATATTTTCTCTGAGAATGGCCAGTACCAGATGCTTCAGAAGAAGGTGTGAGAATCCCACAGGAGATAGATGTGGGATAATTTGCCACTGTCATTAGTTCTCATCCTGATCTGTGACTGATAGGGATGGGTTTACACCCTGAAGCATGAAGTTCAATATTCCCTCCAATGTTATCATAATTAATTATAAACAGCTCTGGATATCCTTATCCATATAAATGTCTGAAATCTTTTTGAATCCTGCTTAGTTTCTGCCTGTGACACAGTGCTAGGAATCTAGAGCTGACCCAGCGCTCTCAGTACTAAGGTACTCGCTATTTCCCCCTTGGAGTGGATTTAACGGGGGTGGGGGGAATGGGATGTTCAATGGCTTAATTAGTCAGGAGGCTGATGAGCTAATGAGAACAATCAACCCACCAACAGATAAAGGACAGAAGGAAGTGCAAGGGAGGAGGCTGGCAGGGGCCAGGGGACACAAAATCTCAGGATGGTGAGATCTTGCCTTTTACACCCCTGGAGAGTACACTAAAGGGAAAGTTTATTTCCAGTTGTATGTTGTAGCATAGAGTCGTACTGGTAAACTGGTGGCGAGGACCCAATAAATAACACACTAGTATCAGAAATTTAAAAGCATCCATCCTGTTTGTGGTGGTCCAATGGGAAGAGAAGGGAATTTGTGATATTACCCTAAAAGAGTTCCTGTGAAAGGTCAAAAGGCTGATAATGTAAAAATAGCACCTTCTTATTCAATGTATTTGTTCACGGTGCAGATTCAAAGTCTGATTTGTTTACCTTACTGACACATGTAAGTTCTGATTTTGATTTTTACTTCTTGTTAGCTGAATTGGCTCCGCAATGCTATGGGAGAACAAAATGGCTTTGATCCCTTTTCATGCATAATCAACAAGACTATTCAATGAGATCCAGTTGCAGAATTCATATTACTAATAAGAATGCACAATCCAAAAGAAACACTGTTCAGCTTTCAGATCCCAGGCTGAATTTCCATGGTTGGCACTTACAAGTAAAACATGTTGTTGTTTTCTAAATTGAACACATCTGATACCTCAAGTGGTAAGAGACAACAAATTTTTGGAGTAATACTGCACTTTAAATGTTCAAGTACTAGAAGAATGGGGTATAAGTCACTATACTGAAAAGACAATGTCCAGCTGAATCTACTGTAGTAAACATCAGGAGTAGACGAGCAGTTTTTGCTAGGTAACTTGCAGGGATATTAGATAGATGAATTACTTGCAGTCCCCATTTAGCGAAACCCCTTGAACAGAAGGGAAAAGTGAATGTGGGGAAGAGCATTATTGCGGTATGGATAACTGTATATATCTTTTAATGTTAAAAAAAAAAAAGAGGAGATCTTTTATTCTTGCCTTTGATCCTTGCACACCTTCAGGCCCTTGGTCTCCGGGTAACCCTTGGGAACCCTGTTAAAACACAAATGTTTTTTCAGAATATTCCAGGCTTTCAGAGCAAGGGGTTTTTGAGAAACAAGCAATAATTTACTGCAATCCACATGAAAACCTTTGTCACAAACATTTCAAAACTAAACACAATTTAAATTCTGCCCTTGTATGCAAGAATGCAGCTAGTGGTGTGTAAGCATCTGAGGACAGCACTTGGCTCTTTCTTAGGTAGAATAAAAGTAAACAGTCATCAAAATTTATTTACAGCATCACTGCAACAATGACAATACTACAAGCTCCTCTAGGTATTAGTAATGTAGGGTTTGGGGCAGGGGTGCTGGAACTATTTTTATAGCAGGGATACGGAGAGCCATAGAACCAAATTGTAAACCCTGTATATAATGGAAACTCCTTCAAGACAGGGGGTGCATCAGTGCCCCCCGCATCTCTAGTTTCAGCACCTATGGTTTGGGGGCTCTTTTACAAAACACTGCTCCCACTAAAAGGTTGTTATGGCAAATCTGATCTATTTAAAATGTGTAACTTTAACTTTCTTGGGTTGCATATTTTTCATAAAGATTTTCTGATTTTTGTTATTGATTTTTATGATGCACTATAACAAGTTTGCTTATATGACAGATTCTCCTAAAACAATAGGTACAAAAACAAGCCATTTTAAGTCACAAAACCTCATTGCATCGAGTGGGAACAGAACTGATCCAAAACGTGCAAACTGGCAATATTCTGGACTGTTCTAATTCCCTCATAATATGAGAGTATAATTTATCAATGTACATGACTTTCAACCCCTTTTAGAAAACAATAAAATGGGCTAGATCTTCAGCAGGTATAAATGGGCATAGCTTCACTGACTTTGGTAGCTCTATTGACTTCAATGGACCTATGCCAGTTTCCATTAGATGAGGATGGCCGAGCCAATTACTTTGATTTATATGGGTCACATCTCACTAGTGCGCTCATTTATTTCAACAGTCTGCTGCCCACTGCTCCTAAAGGATATGTTGTTAAGTTATCAGTGTTATTTCTTTTCCTACATTACTTCTTAAATCAACTACTCCATTATAAAGGGACAGTGGTTGGTAGGCCTGACATTTTATACGCTTTCTGTTTCCTAAAACTTGTTGCATATTTTCATCTTCTGCCTAATCAAGAGTTTAGTCACCTGCTCCTTATTCAGACCAATGAAGACAACAAGGATGAAATCCTGGCCCTGTTGCAACCAATGGGAGTTTTGCTCCCATGGGGCCAGGATTACACCCCAGGCATTTTGCCCAAGTAGGGAGAACAGAATGGGGCCCTAGAAGTGTCTTAGAGATTTTTCCTTAAGGACGTACAAGGTGACAAGGTCAAATTATTCTGCCATCCTAAAGATGCAGAATATGACACTCTGAATTAGATAAAAGATACAAATGTGTGAAATCAATCCTTAAAATAAACACATTTTTGGGGGGAACAAAGTCTCCGATGCTCAGCAGGGATCTATACTCTAATTAGGCCAAACTACCTGAGGCCCCAATTCAGGAATAAATATATGCTAAGTATTGTCTACAGCATTAGACATAACAGCATGGTCTTTCCATTGCTGTGGGGGTCTCTTCTCCTGCACACTCTACTATTTCTGCCAGTCAATAATCGGAGAACAAAAATATTCAGTTGTCTACACTGAACTCCAAAAATCCCTGTCAATGTTACAATGAAAGAGGATACATGTGTTAGGCATGGAATATTTTGAATGAGACTGGCTCTAGAAGTCTAGGCAGCTGAGCCATGTTGTGAACTAAAGTGATTTCACAGCTTTGCAAAGCACCAAGAAAGCAAAGTATGTCTGTGCTGTTTGTTACCTGTAGACCTCTCAGTCCTGTGTGACCAACTGGACCTTCTGGACCCTGAAAAGCAAGAAGACAAAAGTGCCTACAAAAATCTAAAACTTCTAAAATATATTTGGATACATTAAAATATAGTACAAAGAACATCAAGAAAAGAAATCAAGAAGTCAATAACTTGCAAGAAAGTACTGCATAAATATGAAACTGGGATACAGTAGTTAAATTACAGTATGAGAATGAATTTGAAGTCCGATACCAAGATCCTGCATGGTCAAGTTTTACATCTATTTCATTAAACATGTTTACAGCTACCATACACTGAACCTTCAAGCCCATTGCTGGAGTTAAAATCTTGATTTTCATTTTCATAGTCATACGCCCCTCAGTCCATCTTCCCCCTTTAAAAGTGGGCCTGATTCTGTTCCTGCCAAAGTCAATGAGAGTCTTGCCAGTGTCTGAAGTGGAAGTAGGCTTGCATCCTAAATGCAACAGCACTAAAGTATAAGAGCAGCTGGGATAATTATTGAAAAATGACCTTTTTCAGTTTATCTTTATTTGATTGACCTTAAAATTTGTCAACTGTATTCTCCCTCTGCTTTATAAATAACATTTACACTAAATCTACCACAATGTCTATTATCAGGGATAGCAAATTTTAAATCTCAGGTAATTGTGTCCTATAACTTCTCCATACTCCATTTCACTGTACATTAGGAGAAATAGTGTTCTATAACAATGTTTTCCCGAAAGTATAATAAGCAGATAGATACTTACTCTGTCACCTTTTATCCCTGGAGTGCCACAGTCACCTCTTTCCCCCTAAGGAAATAAACCATGAACATTCAAAAAGTTTACTGAGCATTACAAGGATATTTTTATTCATTACATCTTCCTGCCAGAACACACATCCCAAATGCTACAATTTTTCATGAACAGCCAACCAAATATGTTGATGTGTATATCTACAAGACCATACAAACATGTCAATAAATGGTCCTACTGAAAATCATACCTTTTCTCCTTTGTAGCCAGATTTTCCCTGGGAAAAGAAACAAAAAAGATTGGAAGATATTTTAACCTGATTTAAATAAATTAATTGTGACACTATTACACAAGCTGCAACTCCATAGTCTTTACAGAAAAAACATAAAATTTCAGGCTCCAATAAAAATTCAGCTACAACACTGGATCTCTGAGGTGGCAATATGGCTGTGTATATGACAGCTGTCTACAATAATATATATTATTATATGTACAAAATACCCTATGTCAATTGAATTTTAAACTGAGATTTTAATTATACAAAGGCTTGAGCTCTAGAGTTAAGGCTGACACTCCTGTAAGTGTAAGCATTGTATTTCTGGAAAGGTAGAGGTGGTGTGGGCGTGGTGAGGACATCAAAGTTTCAGACTTGTTGCAAAACTTTTTAAAAAACTGGAGGAAACTCAGCACGGGGGGAAATGTTCAGTGCCCTGCACATAACAGTGCAACTCTGAAAGAACTGCTGTATTTGTGTTTTTCCAATCCTTGTATGACTATTATGTGAGTGGAAAGGCTACAAAGCTGAACCCAGTGTTAATAACTACAGGTGGCAAAATGAAATAATGCTGATATTCTTCTTTCCATTGTAAATCAGGTTTCCGGTCCTGCAAGAATATTTGTCTGTGCAGACCCCAATGCCTGTGTGGAATCTCACTGAGTCAATGAAAGCATGTTGGTCATGCAGCTGGATCAGGGACATAGTGAGAACTACTTTACTGGTAAATGTTGATAACTCATTATAACAGGAATTCTCAAACTTTTTCATAGACTGGACCACATGTCAGAGTGTTTTGCAGACCACCTTCCCTCACATTCACAATCACAAACACTACCTCCACTGCCATTTATGATCGCATACTTCCCCTATGCCAGCTACAGCCATTTTTAAATGGAAAAGTAATACTTTCCTCCTATTTAATATATTAGGTTGTCTTTTAAAGCAATTGGGCCTGTGTTACACAGGAAGTCAGAGTAGATGGTCAAAATGGTTCCTTATGGCCTCAAAAATTTATTATTCTAACAGCAGGAAATGTATCACTCCCCCCAGTTTTTGTGTCCTCTACAAACTTTATCAGTGATGATTTTATGTTTTCTTCAAGGTTATTGATAAAAACGTTAACTAGAATAGGGCCATGAACTGATCCCTGCAGGACCCCACTAGAAATGACCCTGCTCATTGATGATTCCCCATGTACAATTACATTTTGAGATCTATCATAGACATATAGGGCAGGAAGAGACCTCAAGAGGTCATCTAATCCAGCTCCCTGTGCTGATGCAGGACAACGTATACCTAGACCATCCCTGACAGGTATTTGTTGAACAAGTTCTTAAAAACTTCCAGTAATGGGGATTCCACAACCTCTCTTGAAAGTCTATTCAGAGCTTAACTATCCTTATTGTTAGAAAGCTTTTCCTAATATCTAACCTAAATCTTCCTTGCTTCAGATTAAGCCTATTACTATTTCTACTACATTCATGGACACGTAGAACAATTGGTCATCATCCTCTTTATAACAGCCCTTAAAATATCTGAAGACTGTCAGGTCCTTCCTCAGTATTCTCTTCTCAAGTCTAAACATGTCCATTTTCTTTAACCTTTCTTCATAGATCAGGTTTTCTAAACCTTTTATCATTTTTGGTGCTCTCCTCTGTTCTCTCCAATTTGTCCATATCTTTCTTAGTCTGTTGCCCAAAACTGGACACAATATTCCAGCTGAGGCCTCACCAAAACTGAGTAGAGTGGGACAGTTATATACAACACTCCTGTGAATACATCTCAGAATAGTAATAACTACAGTTGACTCTCTCATTCAAAATATGATCCACTATAGTCCTCAGATCCTTTTCAGTACTACCACCTAGCCAGTAAGGCCCCATTTTGTAGTTGTGCATTTGATTTTTCCTTCCTAAGAACTCTGCACTTATCTTTATTGAATTTTATCTTGTTGATTTTAGACCAATTCTGCAATTTATCAAGATCATTTTGAATTCTTATGCTGTCCTCCAAAGTGTTTGCAAACCCTCCCAGTTTGGTGTCATCCACAGATTTTATAAGCATACTCTCAACTCCATTATTCAAGTCATTAATGGAAATATTGAATAGTACTGGACCCAGGACTGACCCCTGCGGTATCCGACAAAATACCTCTCCCCAGTTTGTCAGTGAACCAATGATGGCTACTTTTTGAGTATGGTCTTTCAACACATTTTCACACACCTGATACTAATTTATTCTTGACTACATTTCTTTAGTTTGCTTATAGAATGACATGTGGGACTATCCCAAAAATCAATATATTTCATGTTGACAGTTGCTCCCCATCCAGGCCAGGCTGGTGACTTTGTCCAAAAAGAAGCTGAACTCTGGCGGGATTCAAATCCACATCCTTTGAATACCCTCTCAGATCTAGAAAGCCAATGCACTATCCATTGTGCTTCAGAGCCTCTGTTAGTTAGCAGGCCACTAATTCACTTAATATGTGCCCTATTAATTTTGTATTGTTCTAGTTTTTTAATCAAAATGTCATGCAGTACCAAGTGAAGCACGTAACAGAAGTCTATTAAATCAACACTATTACCTTTATCTACCAAACGTGTAATTTCATCAAAAAAAGATATCAAGTTAATTTGACAGGATCTATTTTCCATAAACTCAAGTTGATTTGTATTAATTACATTACCTTCCTTTAATACTTTATTACTTGAGTCCAGTATTAGCTGCTCCATTATCTTGCCTAGGATCGATGACAGACTGACAGGCCTAAAAGTTCTGGATCATCCCCGTTATCCTTTTAAAATATTGCACAATATTATCTTTCTTCCAGTCCTCTGGAATTTTCCTAGTGTTCCAAGACTTATTGAAAATCACCATTAATGGTCCAACAAGCTCCTCAGTGAGCCCTTTACAAATTCTTGGATGCAAGTTATCTGGACTTGGTGATTTAAAATGTCTAACTTAATCGCTCCTGTTTAACATCCTCCTGAGATACTAGTAGAATGGAAAAAGCGTTAGCCATATCCTATGATGATGATATCTTCTGTTTTTCCCCAAATATAGAACTGAAATAGGTATTGAATACTTCTTTCTTTTCTGGATTATTATTGATAATTCTACTGTTTCCATTTAGTAGTGGACCAATACCACAGTTAGGATTCTTTTTGTTCCTAATATAGTTAAAAAATCCTAATTCTTATTGTTCTTAACTCTGCTGGCCATACTCTTCTCCATCTGTCCCTTTGCTTCCCTAATCAATTTTCTTCAATTCCTAACAAGGAAGATTGTAAACTGAATATATCAAATATAGAAGATTAAATCATTTGAAGGGAGTATATAACCCCAATGGAAGTGTGTAATTGTAACTCCCATTACTATTAAATAAGAGTTAAACACATTCTTTAAACAACAATACTCCTTTTCAGTTTTTCTAACTCTTTTTTATTTCTTGTGTTAACGAATCACTGGATGCTAAACTGGAACTGAAAACTCTGCTTGGCTATTATAATGTTTATTGCAAACATGGGATCACATCCTTGAAGTAAATGAACAATGTAATGACTAGAGAAAATACTGATTTCCTTTTTACCTCTGTTCCATCTTTTCCTGGAATTCCATTGAGACCTGCATCCCCCTATGAAGAATCCAACATCAAGATCAGTCAAACAAGGAAAATGTAATGTTTTGAACTGTACTTACATTGTTCTCTTTAGTATAATTTAGTACATAGTAAAGGATGCATACCAGCTCCCTCTTCTAAAGTTTTAATTATCTTATATGCAAAATACTAACATAGAAGTTCTGTTTGCAAATTACATTAATGTGTATTTTTTTACTTCAAGAGAAAAGGAGGACTAAATAACTTAGATGAACTATTCCAGTTCATAAATGCTAAGTACATACATTACTATTCTTTCAGTTCAAATGAAAATATTGGATGCTTTTACTAAATCTTTAAAAAGACATGCCACCTTTACTCCTTTCTGGCCAGGAGCCCCATCATCACCTGGACGACCCTTTTTACCCTAAAAACAGCCAAATAAAAAAGTTATGTAATAAAACAGTCACATATCATATGCCCCACATCCCAAATTCTGTATAAATCATTCAGTACTTTTAGACAGGTTCAAGTAACTTCACCACAAAAGGAGTTATTAAATAAAATGATTTTTTGGCAATGTATGTAGTACTTTAGGAATTATATTTTGGTCATTTGTTTCCTGAACCTTAAACAAACCAGTGTAGTTATCACAGATGTCAAACAGCATGTCTGGGAGGGACATGCTCACCTGCACAGAAAACCTGTTTTCTTCTTAACATTGCTGTAAAGCACCTAGGACTGATTTCATCTGAAAACAGATGCAGATGTTTTTGTAGAGGTCACAGTTGTTCATTTTAGCACTGTTTAAATGATGCATGTTTGTATTGAACTTTTTGAAATGTATGATTTCATATAAAAGATACCTGTGTTCTTCAAGTAGTGATATCTTATTGTAACTTAAACAAAAACTGTATAATATATATTAGTTTAAACTAAAAGTGCTAGTCTATAGAAGGAAGAGGCAGTAAAGTTTAGTGTTTGTAACGGGTCCAATGAAAAAAAGTAGTCAAGACTGCTGGGTTCTATTCCTAACTCTGCCTCAGACTCTGTGACCTTGGGCAAGGAATATATAATCCTTTTATACTTCAGTTCGATTTTAATGAGTATAATAGTGGGCTGTTCAAAGGCTTCAGGATTCAGTTTGACAGCTAAACCCTGCAGTTTAGTTCATTGGGACTGACAATGAAACAATCCTGCATCTTTGCTTGGAGGGTCTAGTTCGATGTACTCTCCAAAGGAAGCCCCCTCTTCTCTATATGTACCTCAAGCCAGTTCCCTCTTGAGTTGGAAATTCCTAATGTTTCACCCTCCAGGATTTCCTTTCTCTCTTTTTTTTCTCCTTACCTCCTTGCCTCAAAGCAACTCAGTTTTTTTATACTCCTGATTTGGAGCTAATGAGTCATCTGGTCTGGCTGTCAGACTGAATCAGTAGAATAACTCTGCACTTCCACAGAGATGAAGCCTTCTTTTTGCCCTTTAACCATGGGGTTGTTTTTTTTTGTACATCTGCTATGACCAAAGCAGATCTCTGGCAGATCATAAATCACATAGCTGTTCCCTTTTAGAAAGGAGGATCTCATGAATAGCAGGCAAACTTTCCGCACATTTCTCATTGATCTGACACTTCCACACGGTGTAAGTACAAAGAAATACTACTTATAGCTCTAACTTTGTCTCATGGATCAGATTCAGAGGATTAATCAAAATGCCTAGAACAAACTTAATAGCAAATTACATTATGCATTATTCACTAAGACAGAAGGAAAATGAGAAATGACAGCTACTTACGGCAGGGCCAGGAAGGCCTCTTTCCCCTTTCTCACAGTTACATGTGGGAGCTTGGGGACACTTTGAATGAAAATGTTCACAGCAAATCAGTGCACTTTAATGGGTAAGCCAGAAAACATTGCAACATTTCAGTTTCCATATAGCTAATCTACAAGCACCAATGAATTACTTCTGTAGAATAAACAACTTTGTATCTTTTAATTGCATTCAGTTACTTTACCGCTCATAAGTAATGTGGTCGTCCCACACCCAAGCCAAGAAATCCTTTATATCACATCACATAATCATGACTTTGCCACAACCCCCTTGTAAGGGGTAGCATGTTGTTGTGCAGCATGGTGGTGGTGGGGAATGTAATAACTCTGTGCTGCTCAACCCACCTTACACAACTACCTGTTGTAGGGGTAGCTGGTACAGGGGAATAAGGGGGCACCATACATCCTTACACCCCCTTATTCCATTGCACAGGCATGCAGGATGGGTCATAATCTGACCTTATAGAAATGCATAAACAAAATGCTTATATGCAAATTAAGATAATCTAATTAATAAAATTAATTTTAATAAATGTCCTGCATTTTTTCTCTTTACTTTGCATTTATATTGTGTCAGTGGATCACTGATCCACAGTGATTATATGTAGTTACTTTTTTTATGCTTCCAAACCATAAAATATGAAGACTCAATACATATGGAAAAAGTTTTTAAAAATTATTTATTAAATCTCTATTCAACTTTAAGACTTAGACAAGTGGGCACCCCAAGCATCATTGTTATCCGAATATCCCAGATAATGTGCCTCCCAAGGACAACAGCATGTAATCCATTTTAGGGTTTTGTACTGTCACACATCACCATCATATCTGAATGCCTACAGGGAAGTTTGATTAGCATAGCAAGATCCCTAGAGGACTTCATGGAATCATTTGGCTTGTCTTCCCTCTCAGGTTATAGGAAGCTTTGCTTAGAGCAGGATTTTTCTGGAGAGGGCAGGAGAGGAGAAGTTATTGTCAATGTCATTCTTTTTATGGTGTTTCTTGTTGTGCGTTGGTTCTCATTCCTTTTGTTTTCTCTGTGTTTATTTTCAACCCTACTAATTGTGCATAGGCCTGGAGATCATTTGTTTTGCCTTGCACATCTCTATTGATATGGAATAGCATGTTAATGTCATCTGCAAATCCAATGTCCTTTAACTTCTGTTTGAAAATCCATTTTATGTCACTTGGCTCTTTCATGGTCTTTCTTATTACCCAATCTACTGCTGTAAAAAGATTGTGGGTGACATAAGACATTCTTGTATGACGCCTGTAGTAACATTGAACAAGAAACGCCAATCATACTTTTCAGGACAGACATAGAACAGTTCCAGTGTTTCACGTATGTTGAATTGTAAATACACCAGGTGGAACAGATGAATACATTACAGCCAGAAAATCAAAAGCCAGACATGCCTCTGTAACCTTAAGTCTGATCTGGAGAAATAGAAATCTTGCCCTCCAAAGTAAACTTAGAATATCTAACGCAATTGTAAAGTTGGTCTTAGTATATGGTTCTGAAACTTGAAGACTTATTAAGATGCTACTATCTAAACTCCAATTTTTCATAAACAGCTGCCTTAGACAAAACTTCTATTAGATCTCCAGAAAAAAAATCACAAATGAAGAACACTGGAGGAGGATGAAACAGAAGCCGACAGGACAGGAGATTACAGAATGAAGGATTGAGATGGCCGTGAAATACACGGAAGAAATATACAAACAATGTAACAAGACAGGCATTGGAACACCCAGGGGAAAAGATGACAAGATACACCAAGGATAACATGAAAATGCACAATAGAGGCAGAATTGAAAGCTATCAAAATGACATGGGAAGAAGCTTAGACTGCAGCAGGAGATCAGTAAAGATGGAAGGCTGTGTGTTCTGCATGGAATAGAGAGGTATAACTATGTATAGATATAGATAGTGTTATTCAATTATAAATATATTGCTGTTACGTATACATCAGAAATAATTTCACTTATATCTAATTGCTAAGAGAATATATAAACTTATTAAAACTTATTACTTTGGCTTTATCTGATATCACTATATATTTGAGATATTGTTCCTCTTTGAAAATGTAAAGTATGTCAGGCCACAGAAATTTGTAGTTTCTCTAATTCTTGTAAACTATTTAAATTTAGAAAGAAATAAAGGCTCCAATCCTGCAAAGACTAACATATGAAACCTTACTCACATGAGTAGCCCCATTGAATTGTATCTCATTATCTAGTCCCTCATAGTTATTTTTCTATTACATGAATATTTATTACATTACATATACTATTTACAGGACAGCATGATTAAATAGCAATTCTCATATTTTGTTTACCAGTTAATTACTTACCCCTTCTTCAGCCAGATCTTTCTGTGAAGACAGACATTGAAAACAAAATTAGAAATTAGAGGTCATAATCCACCTATAGAGGAAAAAATGCATGTTGCTATCCAGAAAGCCAAGAATGTTGTCTCTATCTTTTTCCTTTGAGCATAAGCTTTCGTGGGCTAAAACCCACTTCATCTGATGAAGTGGGTTTTAGCCTACAAAAGCTTATGCTCAAATAAATGTTAGTCGCTAAGGTGCCACAAGTACTCCTGTTCTTTTTGCGGATACAGATTAACACGGCTGCTACTCTGAAACCTGTCTCTATCTTTGATTACAGTGAGTGAAATCTATTCCTTGTTCAGCAACTAATTAACACAATTTCAAGTTATTAAAAGACTTCCATCAAATTCTCTAATCTATTTTATATTTCAGTTCCTATTTTGTAACGTTAACCCACACATAAGCATACACACACTAATCCTTTCAGTCAAACTAATGCTGTCAGAAAGTCTACTATGACTCCAATGATATAGTAAGTAATAGCAAGAGAAAACAGTGATGAAGAGCAGGAAACTTTCAGGTCTGGAATCACATTTGCTTCTCGACTCCCTGGTAGGTTTTCCAGTGGACACTTATAGAGATTTAGGGTCAAATTCAGATATGTGCTAAGTGGACATGCCTCTGTTAAAGTCTATGGAGGAGTGCTTATGCCAGAGGTGAATCTGGTCTCTGTGACTAAAACAATATAAACTCTCTGGCTTGTTGCAGAAGAAAGAATTAGAATGTTAATTATCTTTTTAAACAAAGAAAACTAAAAAAAGTTTTAAAATACCTTTCCTGAGGAAAAAAATAATAAAAATATCCCACATCATGGAGGAGAGTGAGGGAGAAACTTGTGCTTTGGAATGATGACAAATGGCAAATGAACTGTATTAGATTGAAATTTAGAGTGTTGCTTCTACCCATAAAATACTGATTTTTTTAAAAAGAACACCAAAAATTAAAAACACTCAGAAGAGAGCAGCTTTTTAAATATTTGGCTAGAATAGTTTCAAATCTTTGGTCCATACATACCATTTCTTTCACAATTTTCTCCACAACTCCTTTCTCTTGGAGGTTGAAAACAAACCTTGATGCTGGGACACTGGCCAGAAGTCGAAGCTTGGCAGCATTGGCCACCTCCTCAGCCACTCTGGTCATTCCTACTGTGAAGAACACAATTCCTTGATGTTTAGCATCAGCAGTAGCTGCAAAAATATCTGGATTTCTTGGATGATCCACTCCATTTGTCAAGAGCACAGCTGCTTTCACACTGCCATGAGTCCCTTCAGTCATGTACAGTTGTGTGAGATTGGTTATAGCATATGTTGTGTAGGTACCATGGCCTATGTAGGTTATGGGAGCAATGCGGGATTTGAAAGCTTCAGGACCTTTCCAGTCTCGGAAAGTTTGCTCTATGAGAACAGTGCTACTGTACTGAAGTAAGGCCATCCTCCAGCTGAGAGTACGTCCAGAATTGACTTGAGCTTCTTTCATACTGTTCACTGTTCCTAATACAAATTTTTTCTGTTGTTCGTGATTATAGTCCTTAGCACTTTCTGAACTGTCCAGTAGAAAAGCTATTTCAAGAACGCAATCTTCATCTGGAATAAATTTGTTAGATAAGTGAGTTTAATTACATTAGGAAGCTATGTTACTCATAAAATGATATATTTGTATGTACATAATAGGCTTTGAAAGTGGAAATCCAATTTTCTGGAAGTTTTAGAATACTTGCATAATAAACGTAAGGATGAGGAACCTTCTGAAATTTGGGAGAGGTTTAGAGTCTATGGGATGAGGAACCTTCTGAAGTTGGGGGAGACCTTCTTGGGGGAGAAGAAACCTTCTGAAAGTGGTACGATCCTCTGGCATGAGGAATGTTCTGAAGATATTTAGACCTTCATTCAGAACTCCTACCTGGTATCTTACCAGGGCGGGGACACAGAAGATCGAGGGTGGGCAAACTACAGCCCGTGGGCCGGGTCCAGCCCCTCAGAACTTTGGATCTGATCCACAGGATTGCCACCGCCATGGGCTGTGGGCTGCTCCCAGAAGCAGCCGGCACCATGTCCCTGCGGTCTCTGCTGCTGGGGGGTGGGGGGGAGGGCTCTGCATGCTGCTCTTGCCTGTGGGTACCTCCCCCGAAGTTTCCATTGGCCAGGAATGGGGAACCATGGCAAATGGGAGCTTCAGGGGAGATACCCACAAGCAAGAGCAGTGTGCGGAGTCCTCTGCCCCCGCCCCCTCCGGCAGGGGCCTCAGGGATGTGGTGCTGGCCACTTCCTGGAGCAGCACAGGGACAGGGACAGGGAAGACAGGCAGGAAGCCTGCCCTGGCCCCGGTGCGCGCCACTGCCACCTCGTAGCCACTCCAGGTAAGCGGCACAGGGACGAAGCCCACACCCCAAACCCCTCCTGCACCCTAAACCCCTGCCTTGAGCCCCCTGCTGCACCCCTCCTGCACCGCAACCCCCTGCCCTCAGTCTCCTGCCGCACTCCGCACCTCTCCTGAACCTCAACCCCCTGCCCTGAGCCCCTTCCTGCACCCTTCCCTGCACCAATGCCCTGACCCCCTCCCGCACTGTGCACCCCCTCCTGCACCCCAACCCTCTGCCCTAGCCCTACATTCATCACTCTGCATGCAATGTCCCCACCCAGATGTGGCCTTTGGGCCAAAAAGTTTGCCCACCCCTGCAGAAGATTCACTTCTGAATGGCGAGTTGGGAGAGCTGGGTCATATTCTTGGCCTTGCCACTGATGTGCAGTATGATCTTAAGCAAGTCACTTTATCTTTCGGTGCCTTTGTTTTTATTCCTGCACTTTATCATGTGTATTTCAATTGTGAGCTCTCCAAGGTAGGCATATTGTCTCTCACTATAATGTGGGCATACTGCGCCTAGCATAATTGGTCCCCAACCTCTGTTGGGACCTCTAGAGGCTACTGTAATACAAATAATTAATAAATATATTCATAGACTTGCATCTCTGACTAGGTGGTGCACTGAACTTTTTAGAACACTTCATTTATCCTGCTCCCATTGAGTTCAATGGGAGTACACAGGTTTGTAAACCTAAGTGTGTACTTAAAAGTTTGCAAGCTCAGGGCCTAACACAGTGCAAATTAGGTAATATTAGTTTTCTGAAAACCTAAGAAAATTGCTTCTGAATAAATGTCTATCTGCCACTTTTCTTTTACTGATAATACCATGGCTGATAGACAAAAATATTGAGAATGTAACACAAGAATCCTCCAACCTTGCTCTTTTAAGCTCTTCTTCTCTCACCCAAGTGAACTATACATCTAAGTGTAAAAATATGGCAAATGAAATTGTAAGTGGGAGTAGCTCTGCAGGTTGTAAATATACTGCTTTAAGTGCAAGTTAACTATACAGTCTAGAACCTGAATAAATGTTAAGAAAAAAATGTGTTAAAATTCACCTTGATCACTTGGACTGGGATATTTTTCTACAGTATTTGACAGAAGGTGCTTAGATTTTTGTCGTCTTACTCCATCTCTTTTGTCTTCATTGAGATTTTGTGCCAAAAACACATGCTGTCCTAGTGTCCACAAAAGCCACCAGAATCTGTAGAACATGTTTTGTTTTTTCCTAAACAACACAAAATACAGTGATGATGCACATTATTTGTGCTGCACAAGAACAATGAAGTATGGGTCTGCTTTGCTCCAATGGTAGAAACAGAGGTTAATTCTTTAACAGCAGTACATGCGCCAAGCAGAACATTCAAGGGTTCTATTTGTACATTTATTTACTGTAACAGCTACTGTTAGCATTAATGGGAATTACTTACCTAAAGTCTAACAAAAGGATGGGAGAATAAATCTTCAAAACAGTAACTTAAAAAAAGTCAAATGAAAAGTTAGGTATTTTACTGCAGTGTATTAAGACCTAGATTAAGTTTTATGCCTACCTTTATCTTAAAGTGATTCATGTATGAAGCAAACGGATAGTCCTTGTGAAACCCTTAGGCTATCTTCCAACAAAGATTACATAAGAAAACCTTTACATATACCCAGTGAAATATTTTAAAAATAGAAAATAACCACCCCTAGGACTCAAGTATTATGCCAATTTACAGATGGAGAAACTGAAATAGATCATAAGGCTCAAATTGTCAAAACTGTTGGTACTTGTGGGTGCCTGGATTTGTGGATGCCCACCTTCAGACACCTTCAAGCATTGGGTGATTTGTGAAAGGACACACAGCAAGGCTGTACTGGAGCTGGGAGTAGACTTTCAGAGTTGCTGGCTGTCAGCAATGCACACAATCCACTAGACTTTGTTGCCTCTTGCTACTTCCATCTATCACTCTGTTAGATGGAAGTAAATTGGCTATGAAACCAGTTTTTCTGGAACGCTGAAGAAATTCCCTATTCAGTCACTTTGCCTGTGTTTACTGTCACAGTTTTCTTCAGATTTCCTAATCTTGAAATATCACTAGTACTGCTCCACCACTGGTAGCTATGATGGGAGCAGTAGTGTAGTCCAGCCACCATCAGCACCTTGACCACCAGCTCTTCTCAGCCTGAATAAGAGCCGGTATAATACTTGAAACTAGTTGTAATTTATTTTTTATATTGATCCTATTTGAAGTTGCATGGGTGCCTTTTAAAATAATCAAGATTTCCTCTTCACATGGACCAGGTGCATGACAAGGCTGGATAGGCTTGTTCTTTTTTTCTGAAGCATGGTGTATGCTGTATGAACAAGGAGAGCAGTCTAGTAAATGGAATAATTCTCTGGCCTATGGCAGCTTCCAGTCACTTAACCTCTGAGCATTTATAACACGATATAATGGCTCAGATTACATCACAAACTTCCACATATATTTTAAAATCCGGTTCCTGTAAGAACGAGCTGTTTTTAATCTTCTACGCACAGGAATTTCCTTCATGCAGCCACCATGATGATATTGTATTTGATAACAGAAACATACTAGAGCCGTTTTCAAGCACAATGTAAATAGGTTCAGTACTTGACACAAACTGATATTATAGGCACTTTCATGGTATTTTTAGAAAAAGTAAACCAGAAAAACACTCTCTCTCTCTCCCTCTCTCTCTCTCTCTCACCAGGCTACATGGCACCGCTTTTAAAATGGGCATTTCTCAGACGGAGGTTAAAATGCGTGTACGCTCGAGATTTTAACTGTAGATGAACTTGTGGTGAATGATGATCAAACACACAGAAATTCACCCAGGAATGGTTATTCACGCACCGTTCGCAGAGCCTCCAGGGAAAGGGGAGAAGGAGTGGGACCCATTCAGCGCCCCTGTTCATGTCCCTCTCAGAACAGCTGCTGCGGGGGGATGAGCCATACATGGAAATCCCCAGTTCACTCGCCCCCTATTTAACCCAGCTGCTTTGGTCCTGCTCGCGGTGCAAGTCGCCTGGCGCGTAGTTGGTTGCAAAGACGGAGCGGCTGAAAGGTCCCGCGGGCGGGGGCGCTTCGGGCTCCCGCACGGACCTTCGCTCACCGTCTCGCTCTCTGCTTGAGTCGGAGCTCCCCCCTGCTGGCCTTTGCGCCCCCCCCCCCCGCCCCCAGAAACGCAGGTGTGGGGACGGGCGAAGTCCAGACTTGACTGCTGTCTGAATGCAACGTGCGTGGAAGTTTTGCTCCTGCAGCGAACGCAGCCTCCCGCCCGCGGTGCAGAGACCCGGCTGGGACCCGCTGTCCGTCCGCACGCGCGAGTTCGCTCTTCCCCTCCGCGCGGCCAGCCGAGCCCGAGCGCCCCGAGCAAAGCGCAAAGCCCAGCCACGGCCGCGGGGCCCTGGGGCCCCAGAGGAAGCTCACACCCCTCAGCCGGCTGCACCCCGCTCTGACACGCTCTACTGTCATTGCTCGGGGATACACGTTACCCAGCCCCAGCAGCCCTAGGGTCACTGTTCCGACCCCGTCAGAAATTGCCCCCCCCCCACTAGCCATTCTGCATAATTGCGCTCTCCCTGCTAATCCTCTTCTACTGGGAACGTGCCGTATCTTTACAACTCAGTGACGGTGCCACAACAGGTCCGCGGGTGGGGGGAGGGGGCGGGGGTGTGCTGGGGAGAGTCTGAGCACAACCTTCCTGTATATTATTTCAGCAACGCTCTCCCACATTAGAGCCGTGCAGTTTCCGCTGCAGCTCGTGTGTGCACCTTGCCGCTGGGCAGTCGTGCTAAGCCCCTTGGGAAGAAGCTGCCTGTTAGAAACGCTCCTTGCAGGAGTACAAGTAATCCTGGCGCGTGCACGCTCCCGACAGGCACAGCCCAAGGCTAGTAGTGGTGGCGGGAACACATTCATCTCTTTCAGGTAGACTCCGGTTTTTCTTGCGATGGTTTAAAAGCATCGGATCTGAGGATGGGAGAAATGAGTAACAGAGCCCGGGCAGAAGCACGGACTCTTGCTTTTAAATGGGCGTTACTTCACTGCCGGTTTCCTAGCACTCCCTGCATCCAGGCACTTGCACAACAGTAACAACCAGGATTCTTACCTCGGTGCTTCGGGTGAGTAGATGGAGCGGCTCAGCGTCTAGGAGCTGGGAGTGCTGCGCTGGGCTCCGCCTTGGCTATTAGCAGCAGAGACCTCCTCCCTGCTCTAGCCACTCTATTAAGTGGGGAGGGACCAGGGACGGGCAGAGGAAACAACAGAGTCTTGTGGGAATTAATCTCTGTAACGGGGGGCGCCAACAGAGAAAGAAAAGCAACTGGATAAAGAAAACGGAGCATTCACCTCCCCATCCACACTCACTCACTTTTTCATCCACACCTCTTCACCTCCCCATCCACACCCACTCATGTCCCCATCCACACTCTCCAGTGTGTGTGTATATATGGATTGTTCTGGACTGGCTTCCATCTGGATAAAAATGAAAACAAATGATCACTATATAAAATATGCAACCATAAATGATTTTAGCGACATTGTTCCAGTACTGTAAATCTTACTTTTAACACAACCTAAGTCTTGACAAAGTGTTCTAGGTATCAATTGAGTATTTCAGACATAGATTGTGGAGAGTTACATGAATCTTCATAAAATGAAGGATTATATAAACCATGCTATAAATCATAGAACTATAAAGGTTAGACAGTCTTACTGTTATAGCTGTTCAGTCTTTGACTATATGCTTTGAAAGAGCCTTCTGCTTATATCTGTGCCAGCTGTGTTCTGAATGATAGCTCTTTTCTTTTCCTATTTGAAACCTGGAGGCAGCAAGCAAGTTGTGCAGACCTGTCACAGTGGAATGCGTCATTGAAAAGCACAACCACAAAGACCTCTGTAGTTACCTTTCCTAGTTTGGATCTTAAAGTAACTAATAGCTACATTAACCCAGTTTCCTACATTTAAGTGACCTGTTTTTCAAATGTGCTCAGCACCTGTAGTTCCCATTGAAGTGTCTGGTACTCAAGTTTGACAGTTTTGACCTAAATAGTTATGAGTTATAGATAAAAACTGATTAAAATACAAAATCTACTGGAGGTGCAGTTTATCACATAATTTTACAACCATTCTTAAAGTTTTCCAAAGTATTATCTTATCAGGTATATAAAATATATAGCTACCTTCCTTCTACAACATGCCTGTTTATTCTTCCTAAATTCCTAACTTTAAAAACAGCTGGGCAAAAATACACTCCAAATCAAAAACACCACCACCATTAAAAATGGCTATCTGTAAGTGTCTGAGACATAAAAACTGCGTAGTGTTTTGGTTTGTTTATAGATGTTGCAGATTAGAATCTGAACCCACAGAAGGGGAATAGATTACACAGGATCATATTTTAAACTTTTATACAACCTACTGTGAATGGCAACTAATTTTGGTGTCTCGTGGGGGTGGAATTTATTTTGTGGGCAGAGCTTAAAAGAAAACTGGCTACCTCCCTCCCGCCCCATTTGACTTCTGGTGGCACCTTTAAAGAAAAGAGCACTGACCCCAATTTTGCAGCATAAACTCCATACTTGGACTTTTCACTCTTTCATTGACAAATACTTTTCATAGATTAACTTTTAAAACATATAAAAAGTGATGGTTTGAAGACTAAAAATATTTTAAATTAAGAGCAACGAAATTTCCCAAGTTTTTGAATGATGCATTAAGCTTTAGTTGCATTCAAATGATTAGGGCTCCTAGGCTCTACGGTGCTACTACTACTGCTACGACTTATATTAAAACTAGAAACAATCAGTGCTAAGTCAATGAGACTTTCTTCAGTTCTACAGACTTCTTGTGTTTCAAAAATCAGCAAATAGTCATGGGTAGTATGCACTTTGACTCTAAGCAAAAGATATTCAACGTGCTTCAGTCTTATCCTTTTTAGGTCCAAACACTGTTTCCCGCTCTGTGGGACCAAAGCCCTGTGTACAACAGAAGTGCACAGCTCTGCTGCACATGACAGTAGGCCACAGAGGGCTTGTCTTCATAAGAACATTATATAATCTTTGCGTATAATTGTGGAGAGTAGTGTTTGCTGACATGGTCCTGACCATGGCCTGGTGGTCAGGGCAGACTAGGGCAAATTGCGTTTGGCCTCATGTTAGCTTTGCATGATTGAACTATTGGGACTAATTACAGTTTAATCATGAACCATGATTATCTGACACAATGTCAAACCCAATTTGCCCAGGTCTACCCTGACTTGTCAGTCATAGTCAGCACCGTGTCAGCTAACCTGACTCTTCACAATTGTATTCAAACACATTCTACTGAAGACAAGCCTGGAGAGACTTTTCAGGGGGACCCCATATTCCTTGTGCTCTACAGTCCACTCCATGGTGCCTCTCTCCACAAGAATGCAGAAGGGGTTTGTGGGAAGGCTGGGAGGAAGGCTGAGGGAGTAGCCAGTGGATAAACTGAGCTCTATCTGCTACTTCACACTATGAGCTGTAGAATAGCTGCAGCAGTGCAAATCCACACCGCAAGCAGACATAGCTAAGCCAGCAAAACCCCAGTTTAGAAAAATTCCTTCTTTTGGTATATACTGTGTCTACACGCAGGGGCTCTGCTGGCATAGTTATAACTGGTATGCTATATTAGCAGAGCCTGTGTAGTGTAGGCTAGCCCTTCATGTCAATCTTCCAAGTTGGGCAGGGGTGATGATTACTTGTCTTCTTTCACTCTTATATACTCTGTACAAGCCTATATACTTAGGTTTTGTGTCTGGCAGGGAGGAAAGGCAAGGGAATAGGGGAGCATCTTCCCCTTAGGGAATAAAAATAATATATATATTTTGAGTTGTGTCTCTAGCATATACAGTAGGTATAATAAATCTCATATAATCTATAAATCTTATCAACCAAAGATCTAACAAAAACTTGTAACTCTGGTTGGGATTGTGTGCATCCTATAAGTAAACCTTGCCATTCTTTCATTAATAGTGTTAATTCATATCTTCAAACATTGGTGGCAAATAATTTCTTAACTGATTGTTTTGTTTATTAGCAAATTCTTGGCTTCAGGGCATTTTCTTTTAGTAATTAGCAACGGTTACCCTCAGGACAGATTTCTTTTTTCACCCAGGTGTACTTTTGCCTTGAATGCAATTTTATAGCTGAATGCATGTGATGCATGGCAATATTCTGACCAGAATTCCAGGTATGTGACATGTCTTATACCATTCTATGCACTTCTAGACTTGTAGCCTTCTGAAATTGTAATGTTTTCAATATCCACCTTATGCTTAAGGTGACAGTTCATCAGATAATTGAATGATGCAGATGTACAGAATATATAACTTTGATGTTTCTGAAGCTATTCTAAAAAGAAAGTTAATAAGGCGTTCACCATTTATTACAAATGATAACGTAAGTTAGCACCAAAATGCTTTTTTCAGCATTTCTTTGTTTTTTGCATTACTTACATTAATGTAATGATTACAAACATCAGCTAAGATTAGCAATACTTTGTATGTATTTAAAACATTTTTTTAGCAAATGTGTTTTGCAAAAAGAAGAATGTGCTCTAGAAGATAAAGCCAATTTTGTTATGCTATTTTAAAAATGGTATAAAAATTACTGCTAGAATATCTTCTTAGCTGCCTGTCCAACACAATTAATTTCTTCCAAAAAATGAAGTATCTATTTATATATAAATATTGTCATTTTATTTTAATGAATCTTGGCCTTGATTCAGCAAAGCATTTAAGCATGTATATGATCCCATCCCTATTCAGCATAATATTTAAACACATGCTTAAATCCTGTTGGCTTCAATGGGAAAATTGCTGAATCAGGGCCTACATGTTTTGCTAAATTGAGGCCCAGGTATTCACATCACACAGACCACCATAACAACTGCCTGTAAAAGCATCCTGACTGGCAATCTCTGCAGAGGCCAAAGACTGAATGGGTATTGAGGCTGCATTATACTCACATCTATGCAGGCCATCAGTCTGGATCAAGATACACCAAACTTCTGGATACTTATTCAACTCTTTTGAGGCTAATTCATCAGTACTTCAAACCCTGTCTCAGTTTTCAAGCCTCCTCCACTCTTACTATTTCAATATAAGGAATGATGCTCAGAAAGTCTTGGAAGAACTTAACAGATCCTTCAAGTGATGACTGGCTTTTAAAAAATGTAGATAGATAGTTTAGAGTCAATCAACAGAAATTTCCCATCAGTTTATAACAGTTGAAAGATACTAGGCTCAGTCCTCAGCTGTGTTTGAGCTCCAGTAAGTCCAGCTAAGAAGGGGGGCAAAGGTGATATTATGCCACCTTTATGCCTCCATTACCATGGTGCTGGCTGGGGGCAGCCTGAGGACTATATTAAGCTGTGTTGTCTGCTAAGGTGTCATTCACCAGCTGGGGATTATTGGACTGCAACAGTGCTGTGACTATGTGCCTTTCTTTAGCCACCCCCTTCACATGCAAACTGTACCAAAGCTAGGGAGTTAAGCCAGTTTTCTGGAGCAGTATGAAGCAGAACGGGATCCAGGTTCTAGCCCATTACTGGTAATATGTTAGCCTAAAGAACTTGACATTAACCCTTTAAAGTGTGTGTTTCCTATTTTTGACAACTCAATGTGAAGAACGCACATATCTCCTCTGCTGTGAACAGTTAAAGATATGTAAATTTCACAAAATCTCCTTCTAATGTTTCATGGCCTCAGGACAGGTCTGTTTGTGTCATGCAGTCATGACATTCAGAGGCTATTAATACCTACAGGCTTTATCAGGATTTTCAGTTTAATGAAGAGAAGTTTATATGCTTTTGTTATACCATACATGCAAGTGCATGACTTACTTACATAGGAGAGAAAAATAATGTTGCATGATCTGGAGTTATTCTGGATTTACACTGCTGTAAACATGAGAGGAGAATCAGGCCCACTGTTTGCTATATAAATGTCTGTTATTGTATGGCTGCTCATGACTGAACTTTGGGCTGCTGACACTGACGGCAGATCTTCAGTTGATGTAAATTATAAATTAACAAAGCTCCATAAAGCCCTGAGTTTTTAAAAATAAAAAAAGCATTTAAACATTTGTTTGTAAATTAAAACTTAAAAATTTGCAAGGAATGTGACCCAGGCTCTGTGGAACGACCTCAGAAGGACATCAAAGTTGCTCATCCATTCTAAATAATGTTTAGAAATCTTTTCATTTGAGAATGACTGCAGCATGGCACAGTGATATGTTTTTGCATGTAATTTACGTTTTAATGGGGTAAGAAGCCTAGGGCACAACCTGATAGGTAAGGTGCTTAATTAAATACAATTATTACTGAAATCAGTGGAATTACACGGATGTATCCAACAACAGAATAAGGCCTTTGGTGGTTAATCCTGCCTGTTCTTAGCTTTGTGGTAAATCAAACCACCTACATCTTGCCATTCAGCCTCTAAACATGTGTCGAATCACAACAGTAGCTGATTTTGCAAGCGAGGTGGTGTTACCAGTGTCATGCTGCCTAGAGTAGCTCACAACTGAGAGTGCCAATCTCAGGTCAGACTGTCCGAAAACAGGGCAGACACCCCAAACTTGTTGTATATTCCATTTCACCAAGTCAGATACAACTGTGCACTCCTGGATTACTATTTTAGTTTTACCATGGAGTCACAAACAGTCCCCCTTAGGCTCTCCAGCGCACCTTGCCACCCAGACAAACTGGACTAAGTGATGAAAGGTTATTAAAAATCACTACACATTAGGTCACTCCTGATCCCCAATGGGCCTGTCACTTACCCCCAGGTCCTTGGATACTCTTAATCTCACACCAAAAGACAATGCTGTAGTCAATTTCTTGAGAAAATTAACTAAAGATTTATTAGCTAAGAAAAAGAAATGAGAGTTATTGAGAGGTTAAAGCATGCAAAATACATTACAGGTGAATCAGAGTTTGTAAGTGCAAATGGTAGCAGAGGCACAGTAATCTTCTGATTTTCCACAGGATTACCCAAAGTGGCTTTGAGGATTTCTCTCTAATTGCTCAGAGTTCCCCCTGTCAGAATCCATCAATCAGAGATACAGGATCGCTCCCAGGGTTCATTCTTAAAGCTGTCTTCCCCAGAAAGCAGTCTGGCACGTATTCCCATTACAGTCTGGGTCAGCAGATTTTCCATTGTTGGATGCAACAACCCGTGCTTTGAAGTTAGCATGCTTCACATTTACAGTTCTAAGGTTTCATAAGAACAGCCATTTTGGGTCAGACCAAAGGTCCATCTAGCCCAGGATTCTGTCTTCCGACAGTGGCCAATGCCAGGTTCCCAGGAATGAACAGAACAGGTAATCATCAAGTGATCCATCCCTTGTTGTTCATTCCCAGCTTCTGGCAAACAGAGGCTTGGGACACCATCCTGGCCCATCCTGGCTAATAGCCATTGAAGGACCTACCCATCATGAACTTATCTAGTTCTTTTTTGAACACTATTATAGTCTTGCTTTTACAACATATTCTGGCAAGGAGTTCTGTAGGTTGACTGTGTGTTATGTGAAAAAATATTTCCTTTTGTTTGTTTTAAACTTGTTGCCTATTAATTTCATTTGGTGACCCCCAGTTCTTGTGTTATGAGAAGGAGTAAATAACACTTCCTTATTTACTTTCTCCACAGAAGTAATGATTGTATAGACCTCTATCATATTCCTTCCTTATTTTTCTCTTTTCCCAGCTGAAAAGTCCCAGTCTTATTAATCTCTCCTCATATGGCAGCCATTCCATACCCCTAGTCATTTTTGTTGCCCTTTTCTGAACCTTTTCCAATTCCATTCCAATATATCTTTTTTGAGATGGGGTGACCACATCTGCATGCAGTATTCAAGATGTGGGTGTACCATGGATTTATATAGAGGCAATATGATATTTTCTGTTTTATTATCTATCCCTTTCTTAATGATCCCCAATATTCTGTTTGCTTTTTTGACTGCTGCTGCACATTGAGAGGATGTTTTCAGAGAACTATCCACAAATGACTCCAAGATCTCTTTCTTGAGTGGTAATAGCTAATTTAGACCCCATCATTTTATATGTATAGTTGGGATTATGTTTTCCAATGTGCATTATTTTTCATTTATCAACATTGAATTTCATCTGCCGTTTTGTTGCCCAGTCACCCAGTTTTGTGAGATCCTTTTGTAGCTCTTCACAGTCCACTTGGGACTTAACTATTTTGAGTAGTTTTGCATCATCTGCAAATTTCACCACCTTACTGTTTACCCCTTTTTCCAGATCATTTATGAATATGATGAATAGGTCTGGTCCTAGTACAGACCCCTGGGGAACATCACTATTTACCTCTCTCCATTCTGAAAACTGACCTTTTATTCCTACCCCTTGTTTCCTATCTTTTAACCAGTTACCAATCCATGAGAGGACCTTCCCTCTTACCTCATGACAGCTTACTTTCCTTAAGAGCCTTTGGTGAGGGACCTTGTCAAAAGCTTTCTGAAAATCTAAGTACACTATATCCCCTTGTCCACATGCTTGTTGACCCCCTCAAAGAATTCTAGTAGATTGGTGAGGTATGATTTCCCTTTACAAAAACCATGTTGACTCTTCTCCAACAAATTATGTTCATCTATGTGTCTGACAATTTTGTTCTTTACTATAGTTTCAACCAGTTTGCCCGGTACTTAAATCAGGCCTGTAATTGCTGGGATTACCTCTAAAGCCCTTTTAAAACACTGACGTCACATTAGCTATCCTTCAGTCATTTGATTTAAATGATAGGTTACAAACTACAGCTAGTAATTCTGCAATTTCACATTTGAATTTCTTCAGAACTCTTGGGTGAATACCATCTTGTCCTGGTGACTTATTACTGTTTAGTTTATCGATTTGTTCCAAAACCTCCTCTAATGACACCTCAATCTGGGACAGTTCCTCAGATTAGTCACCTATAAAAAATGGCTCAGGTTTGGGAATCTCCCTCACATCTTCGGCCATGAAGATTGATGCAAAGAATACATTTAGTTTATCCACAATGGCCTTATTGTCCTTGAGTGCCCCTTTAGCATCTCGATCATCCACTGGCCCCACTGGTTGTTTAACAGGCTTCCTGCTTCTGATGTACTTAAAATTTTTTTGCTATTACTTTTTAAGTCTTTGGCTATCTGTTCTTCAAATTCTTTTTTGGCCTTCCTAATCATATTTTTACACTTCATTTGCCAGAGTTTATGCTCCTTTCTATTTTCCTCACTAGACTTTTTAAAGGATATCATTTTGTCTCTCACTGCTTCTTTTACTTTGTTGTTTAGCCACAGTGGCACTTTTTTGGTTCTCTTATTAGGTTTTTAATTTGAGCTATACATTTAAGTTGAGCCTCTATTATGGTGTCTTTAAAAAGTTTCCATGCAGCTTCCAGGGATTTCACTTTTGACACTGTACCTTTTAATTTCTGTTTAACTAACTTCCCTGTTAATGGGCAATTCAATTACAGAGACATACATAATGCATTTAGTTATTTAGTTACAGCCATCCAATCTTTCATTAGTATTTATGAATAATGTGATAGCCATAAACAATCCTTCATTGGTTTTCATGCAGTTCTTCACATTGACTAAATTCTCAACTAAACGCTAATACATCCTTTGATCTAGGGCTAATTTAGTACAGGGATATATATAATGCACATTGTAATGTAATAACATTCAAGAGGTTATACATAAATGAAGACAATACCATCACATTTCCTTTGAATTAAAGTAACACTCACGTAAATTTGTATACTTAACATTCCTTTGAGATTCACACACAAGTTACTTGACCTATTGCTCTGACCTGAGCTGGCAATCTGTTAGACAACATCACAGTTGAGGACGTATGATGAAAATGGGTTATACTGATTGAGTTATGTTAGTATAACATGCAAAAATCTGCTCTCAGATGTATTTGAACAGCTCCCACTAAGTTCAACTTTTAAAAATTGTGCTGTTTGAGTAATGAGAGTCATGTCTTTGTTTTGAGTATTACTATTAAATCCCCCCCCCCCCGCGCATCTGAATTAATGCTATTTTGTGCTCATTTAACTTCACTTCTTCAATTAGCCAGAAAGGGTCACCAGACAGCAAACTGATACACTAAAATGCCTTCCCAGCTCCTATTCAAATGAAGGGAAAAATGTCTGACTGACTTTAATGAGGTAGAATTGGGCCCTGTGTGCATACCCTCCAGAAGAGCATCTCCAGGTCCTGCTGGCCAAAAGGCTCAGGACTAGGCCCGCCAATGGGGGAGGGGGGGTGGGCAAAGGCGACAATTCTCCAGGGGCCCGGGCTCTTTTAAATCGCCCGAATGGGCCGTAGGGCTCCTAGGCTCATGCAAACCGCTTCAGGCCCTACGCTCTGGGGGACTTGCAGGCTGGCGCAATTCGCCAGTGCGGGCTGTCCCAAAAGTGACAAATTCATCACTTCCATCCCAGGCCCCGCCCCGCCTAGGGCCAGCCTTAACCCTGGAGCCCAGAATTTCTGTCAGCAGGCCTGCTCAGGACTGAGATTAAATGCACGTGCAGCAGCATGCTGCATTGCCTGGAAGAGCCCTACTCCAACCTTAAATAACATTAATTTCTTTATCCTAAATTAAGAAGAGTTGCTTTTAGCAACCTTAATATTAATTAATGACATTCAGGATTGTCTGATTCAATGGTCAAAGAAGCTCTTCTGTATTTTAGATAAATATTGACTCTGCCCAAATGTTATAATAGATCTGTCTCTGAGCCATATATTCCTCAGTTGAAATCTCCTGGGAAAAGAGATGTGGTATTTACAGATATATTTACCTGGAATTAGGGGACCTTCTATAGACTGTAACAATCTAAGGGGCTCTTCAGAACACAAGCTCTTCGGGGAAAGGGCCAGGTCTTTCACTTGTTTTTGTGAGACACCTACCCCATATTGTGTGCACTCAAAGAATAAAAAATATTGATGATTTCAATAAGTTCTTCAGGTACTATGTCTTTCTATACATTCTGTACATTCTATACATTCTCTCTTTCAGGTGACGTAGAAATAAATAATAATTGGTCAAATTTTGAATCCAGCTTTAGTCCTTCTAAAGTTAAATGCTTACTATTTAGTTATGATCTAGTTTTCTAGAACGTAATATTTTTATCAGTATGAAGAGGCTGAGAAGTACAGTGCATATTTTATCGAGAAGCATCTCTATTAACTGGTAGCAGTGGATGCGATGGTGGGAGACAGAAGTTTCTGCCAGGTTTATTGGATCAGTAAGGATTCCAAATGAAGCCTTCTCATCATCTGGTGAGGATGGCAGTGTGTACATGGCAACTCATGTTTAAAACCATTGGCACTACCCATCCAAAATAATGGAGCAGCTGATATGGGACTTGATTAATACAGAATTAAAAGAGAGTTATATAATTAATGCCAATTAACATGGGTTTATGGAAAATAGGTCCTGTCAAACTAACTTGATATCTTTTTTTGATGAGATTAGAAGTCAGTGCCAGAGTTGTCACTAAAGTGGGTTTATCTGACCAGAGTTCTAGGGACAGGCAAGCAGGATTGTTGCTATGGATGCAAACTTCCAGGGTGCATCACACCACTGAGCTTTTTGTGCTGCTTATTGGACAACCATTTTTTTTTTTTGGCTCAGCTGGTTGGGGTGGGAGCCCTGAAAATGATACAAGAGTCGTTCCTGAATCTGACTTATCAAGACCAGGAATCCTGACTTTCTATGGATTGAAAGAAGAAGGGTGAGCACGCACTGCACCATTAGGGTTGCCGGGTATCCAGTTTTCGACTGGAACGTCCAGTTGAAAAAGAAACCTGGCGGTTCCGGTCAGTGCTGCTGACCAGGCCACTAAAAGTGTGGTCGGCGATGCAGCGGAACTAAGGCAGGCTCCCTGTCTGCCCTGGCTCTGAGTGGCTCCCGGAAGTGGCCGGCACGTCCAGCTCCTCGGTGCATGAGCAGCCACGGGGGCTCTGTGTGCTGTCTGAGCGCTGGCTCCACAGCTCCCATTGGCTGGGAACCACGGCCAATGGGAGCTGCAGGGGTGATGCCTGCGGGCATGAGCAGCGCACAGAAAGCCCCCTGGCTCCTCCGCCTAGGAGCTGAACATGCCAGTGGCTTCTGGGAGTTGCCTGAGGTAAGCGCCACACGGCTGGAGCCCACACCCCGAAATTCCAGCCACTGCCCCAGGTTGGAACCCCTTCCTGCACCATAACTCCCCTCTGAGTCTGCACCCCACACCCCCTCCCATACCCGAACTCACTGCCCCAGCCCTGAGCCCTCTCTTGCACTCAAACTTCCTCCCGGAGCCTGCACCCCACATCTCCCTGCACAAACCCCTGCTCTAGTTCTGAGCCTCCTCCCACACCCAAACTTCCTTCTGGAGCCCAAACCCCCACCCCAGCCCTGAGCCCCCTTCCGCATTCCAAACTCCTTGGCCCCAGCCTAGAACCCCCTCCTGTACCCCAAACCCCTCATCCCTGACCCCACCCCAGAACCCGCACCCCCAGCTGGAGCCCTCACCTACTCCTGCACCCCCTGCCTCAGTCTGGAGTCCCCTCCTGCACCCTGAACCCCTAATTTCTGGCTCCACCCTGGAGCCTGCACCAGCCCAGAGCCAGTACCCCCCACTATACCCCACCCCCCTGCCTCAGCCTAAACGCCCTCCCACACTCCAAACCCCTTGGCCCCACCCCACAACCGGCATGCCCCTCCCACACCCTGAACCCTTCATTTCTGGCCCCACCCTGCTCTTCCACACCCCAGCTCCCTGCCCTAGCCCAGTGAAAGTGAGTGAGGGTGCAGGAGACCGAGTGACCGAGAGAGGGGGTAATCGAGTGAGCAGGAGGCGGGGCCGCAGAGAAGGGGCGGGGCCTTGGGGCAGGGCAGGGGGCGGGGAAAGGGAGTTCTGTTTTGTGGGATTAGAAAGTTGGCAACCCTATGAACCAACCAGGGACAGGATAGGGAGTTGTAGAAGAGCACTGCCTATCTAAACCCAGAAGAGTAGTGGGAGCTGTCCACCTGCTTTTAACAGTGGAGATGGAGGAGTAGGTGTAGCAGAGGGATAGCTCAGTGGTTTGAGCATTGGCCTGCTAAACCTATGGTTGAGAGGTTTCAGAGTAACAGCCGTGTTAGTCTGTATTTGCAAAAAGAAAAGGAGTACTTGTGGCACCTTAGAGACTAACCAATTTATTTGAGCATAAGCTTTCGTGAGCTACAGCTCACTTCATCAGATGCATACTGTGGAAAGTACAGAAGACGTTTTTATACACACAAAAAAATGTGTGATTATCACTACAAAAGGTTTTCTCTCCCCCCACCCCACTCTCCTGCTGGTAAGAGCTTATGTAAAGTGATCACTCTCCTTACAATGTGTATGATAATCAAGGTGGGCCATTTCCAGCACAAATCCAGGTTACCCCCCTCCCCCAACACACACACAAACCCACTCTCCTGTTGGTAATAGCTTATCTAAAGTGATGACTCTCCTTACAATGTGTATGATAATCAAGGTGGGCCATTGCCAGCACAAATCCAGGGTTTAACAAGAACGTCTGAGGAACGGAGATTCCTTGAGGGGGCCATTTAGGGATCTGGGGCAAAAATTGGGGATTGGTCCTGCTTTAAGCAGGAGGTTGGACTACGTAACCTCCTGAAGTCCCTTCAAACCCTGATATTCTATGACTGCACTTACCCTCTGCCCCCCCTCATATAACAGCTTGGTCTGGGGCAGCACCTCATCATTTTATGTTATGATGCTTTGCAATTGCATTATCCCTGAAAGCGAGTCTGGGCCCTGTTTAACAGCGTAGCAGTGTGACACGGAGGCCAGCAGGAAGGGAGAGGGGTACAGTGAGCTAGAAACTTCTTTTAAAATAGTAAGGTTGCTCCAGCAGGAGCCCCTGTCATGATGGAGCCTGTAGTCCAGGGACACGCCTCAGAGGGAGCATTGCATACTGGGAAATGTAGTTTCTTTCGGCGTCGTCCCCTCACGTGAGGGAAGGTCGGCCTCTTTGGGACAGGATGGAACGCTTTCCCGCTACGCATGCGCCGTCTCCTCGTTAGCGCCAGGGGGCGCGCGCGGTTCAGCCGCGGCCGTTGGCGATAGAAAGGCGCGAGGCGGCTGGCGCGGGGGACTGTTGGAGCAGCCATGTTGGGGCGGGCGAGGCTAGGCGGCGTGGCGGTCCTGCGGGCTCTCCAGCCCCTTGCCGCGGACCGTGGCTGCTTGGCAGCAGGAGCCGCCGCCTCCGCCGTGCTCCCGCACAGTGAGTCTGGGGGTCCCGCGCCCGGGAAGCGCTGGGGGGGAGGTTTCAGCCTGGTCGCACCCTCCCGCTGCGTCCGTCCTAGGGACGTCCCAGGCGCCCGCCGCCTCCTGGCCTCGCTGGTCCCCGAGCGCCCTGTTTCGTTGTGCTTTGCCCCTTGCTCGGAGCCTGCTGCCCCTTCACCTCCCGGGGCCCAGGGGCACCCACACCGACTGCACCGGGCGGGGCGCTCTGCAGCTCTGCTGGCTTCTTGGCGCCTGCCCCATTTGAAGCCTGCTCGGGGCTGGGGTGCTGGGCCGGGAGGGGCTGAAAACTCTGGGCTGGGAGGGAGGCAGGAGACCTGGTTCTCTGCTCCACCCGTGACTCCCCTAGTCCCTGCTTCTGAGCCGCAATGGGCATCTTGATGTTTCCCTTCTTTAGGCAGCGTGGGGGTGGCCTTCAGTGATATGTGCAGAACATGCTCAGCAGCTCTGTTGGAAGCAATATGGTTTGTTTGTTTTCTCCCAACCTTCATCTTTTTATTGCCCTTTTAATCTGAACACCTCTTCCCCTCCCCCCCCCACGTACTTGTTCTGAGTATCCACTTCTGGGCTTAAAATGATCAGCACCAACATGTTATGCCAGTCAGCTCAGTGCTTGCTTTCATGTTTTTGGTTGTAAGATGCCCAAACATGGGTGTTAAAAAAAGTAAAAAGTCCCTTTCCACTAAGCACTGTATAATTAGCTAGGTGCAATGTGCTCTAAAGGGTTTTCTTCTTTTGAAGTATTAATTAGAAGGCCACTATCAGAGATACTGAACCTGATAGGTCGCTGATGTGATCCGGAGCAAAAAACCTTATGCTTCTTATCAGGGCGGTATTAGAACTTGATGCGCCGCCTTATCACTGATGCAGAGGCCCTGTGGAGGATGGTGAACGCTGCACCCATTTTTAAATTTTGCTTCTGTTGATTTGCGCATGAAATTAGGAATCAGGTGTACTTGTGGTTTCCCTGCCTATGATGTAATCTACTAGTAAAATAGCATCTGGATGTTTGTTTATTTAATCCTGAGTTCCCATAGTAAAACATCAACTTAGTCCCACTTCTTAAAGGTTTCTATTATGAAGAATGCTACATTTGTTCTGTTCCTAGAGTCTTTAACAAGTGTCACATTTGTACTTTAATTTAAATCTTGCTTATGTCAGTAAAATACATAAAATGAAGAGAGGGTCATGTTTCCAACTAATAGGCCAATTGTTCTAATTTTGATTCTGGCAATTACTTTTTGTTAGGGCGAAATTATGCAGCTAAGACTTCAGAGTCTGCCAAATCTGGTACTGCAACAGGGCGTATTGTTGCAATTATTGGTGCTGTTGTTGATGTCCAGTTTGATGAAGGCCTTCCTCCAATTCTCAATGCCCTGGAAGCGACAGGCCGTGAAACTAGATTGGTATTGGAAGTTGCTCAGCACCTTGGTAAGTCTGTCTTGTAAAGCCATGTGCTTTAATTGTTGGTCGTTGTTGCTATTTTCTCCTTTTCTCTAGCTTCGTTTTACCACTATTGACTCTAGGGTAGTTTGAAAGCTGTCCTGAAGAGATTTCCTTACTACCCACGACCCTTGTTCTATTGCACATTGTACTATTGAGGTCCCTTCTACCGTGCATTGTTGTACTTCCTCTAATCATTCTCCATGCACTTTGGATGTAGCATGCTCCCATCATTTCCCCAAATCCTGCTGCAGCAGAGATGCGTTTTCTATCAGTGTTGGTTTTGCTCTTTTTCACGTGCACCATCTTGGTTCTTCAAGTAGGCTTCCTCTTTTCCTTTGGGCCTAAGCTTCCCAGACCTGACTGGACAAAGCCACTTTGGCTTCTCTCAGACCTACCTAGAAAAGGCCCTTAGGAATGTTTTGAACTGTGCTTCTGTCCAGGCCAATGCCCCACAAAAACCTCTCTGGTCCGCATATATGCCATGTAAATTAATATTCTCTTCTAAGAGTCCAGATTTGGATGATCAGGATCTGGCACTCATTACCCTTGAGGCAAGATCCAGATCTAGACTAACCGTTTTAGAGGACCGTTTTAGAGGACTTCTAACATGGACCTCATCCCGCCAATCAATTTTCATAATTTTCTTGCCATTCTGGTATAGGTTCCAAAGGCTCAGATGAATGATTCTCCTTTCAAGAGAATCCTTTCTTTTGGCTAAAACCCAAATGGCTTTTCCGTTTATACTGGTATCCTCAGTAACATTAAAGGAAAGACCATATGACTTTGGTCCCATGGCGAAGCAGTATCCAAACACTCCTGGGGATTCAGATAGGGCACTTCCTGTTGTTGGTGGATACCAGTATTCTCTCAACTCAGAATCTGTGTTGCTTCTGTGACTTGATAGTTTCTTCCTTTCTCACCCCTAGCTAGAGGTAGATTTGGCTTTTCTCAGGGCTTGTGAAACCATATTCGTAAGATGTTGTAACAGAGGGAAAAAAATTGTGTAAGACTTCAATGGTCTACGTTGAAGAGAAAACTTCATAAATTTTTTGAAGATCTATATTGTCTTGGTTATATACTACAGCAGGGGAGGGCAAACTGTGGCCCGTCAGGGCTTTCAATCCGGCCCATGGGATTGCCAGCCCCATGGTGCAGCTGGGCTAAGGCAGGTTCCCTGGCCCCGTGCCGCTCCCAGAAGTGGCCGGCATCACGTCCCTGTGGCCCCCGGGGGAGGGAGGAGCAGAGGGTTCTGTGCGCTGCTGTTGTCTGCAGGCACTGTCCCTGCAGCTCCCATTGGCTGAGAACGGGGAACCTTTGGGAGGTGGTACCCGCAGGCGAGGGCAATGCGTGGCAGAGCCGCCTGCCCCACCCCACTCCCAGGAGCTACTGCTGGACATGCTGGCCACTTCCGAGAGTGGTGTGGGGCCAGGGCAGGCAGGAAGCCTGCCTTAGCCCCGCTGCGAGCCATTGCCACCCTGGAGCCGCTCGAGGTAAGTGGTGCCGGGCCAGAGCCCGAACCCCTCCTGCACCTCACACCCTAACCCCCTGCTCTGAGCCCCCTGCCGCATGCTGCACCCCAAGCCCCTGCCCCAGCCCTATGTTCATGGCCCTGCATACAATTTCCCCACCCAGATGTGGCACTCAGGCCAAAAAGTTTACCCACCCCTGTACTAGAGGGTTACATGCATGGTGCTTAGCCTACAGAAGCAACCAAGTATCTCTTTATTCTCCCCAAAAAGCTTCTTGTGTGCCACCCTCCCATCTTCCTGTATTTCTGGAACTCATTGCAACTGTCCCTTTCCGACTGTGTCAGGGGCTGTCTGTGCTCTGTCATTCCCCTTTCCCAGTACTAGAGTGCTCCATTCTCTTTCTCCGGGTCAGGGGCACTGTCCTTTTCATACAGGTTGTCCCATATGCCATGAACTCTGTTTTGGAGCCATGGCCAGAGATGATATTCAGGGGAGGGATTGGAGGAGGAGGTATTGTTGTGTGGGGAGGTATTAATGGCTGTCATCAACCAGTTCTTTGATCTATAGGCAACTGCAGAAGTGGTTGAAACTCCCGGGTCTGCTAACTAGATTCAGGGGGTCCATGGGGTGGGGCCTTCAGGTTTTCACCAAAATAAATAGGATTCTGCCCATTTATGTCTAGAACATTTCCTGAAATTTTGGAATTGATTGGATGTGGTGTTCTAAAGTTATCACATGAGAGACAGATGCTATAAAGTTGAGTGTAGGACCTCTCTTTGCTTGGCCAGCCAAGGTGCTGTGGCAAAAAGGGACAAAACTCTGCTGCAAGTACTCCTATATTCTGCTACATGGTTAATTTAATTTATCTCCATGAAATATCCTTAATTTCTTTCTCTGTCCTCCCCGAAAATATACACTAGTGTCTATTTCTGAGGATTTTATTTCTATAAGCTCCAGGTAGCCCAGCTCTGAGATTCTGTTCCTGTAATGTTGTTCTGGATGTTTCTCAGTATCTCCTGTCCTTCCCATTCCCTTGTGTGTCAGGAAGGGGAGGAATTTGTAACTGGCGTCAGCTCCTCACTGGTATATTGTTTTCCAGACATCTCCGCTCCCAGCCTACACTCTAGCTCCCCCCAGACTCCCTGGTAGCAAGCTGGGCTCCAGGTCTGGCTCCGTGACCCCATGCTGCCCAGGTCCAAGGAATGCTGCAGAGATTGTACACTGTAATCCAGCTAACTCCCTCTTGTGGGGAAAGCTGGAGAACAAGAGAGATGTAGACAATTCCTGGCAGGTCAGGAAGACAGGAAACTGTATCAGGCACCTAGCTGCAAATAACGTAAATTCAGTGCATCTACTGCTTTCCCCAAGATGCCACAGAATTACAGAGTCTCATGCATGGATGCCAGGTTTGTATAATTTTTGTTGGTGCCCAGAGTGGGTACAAGCCTCACCCCCTGACACCTGCCTTGTAAGCCAATATATTTTAAAACAATGTAAAAATGGACTGGAAACAGTAAGGGTTTAAGTTTCCCTATATTGCACAATGTGTGGTGGGGGTGTGGGGATGAGGGCTCTGGCTGGAGGTGGGGGTGAGGAGTTTGGGGTGTGGGAGGGGGCTCAGGGCTAGGGCAGAAGGTTGGGGTGTGCGGAGATGGGGGCTCTAGCTGGGGGTGAGGGCTCTGGGTTGGGGCTAGGAGTGTGGGAGGGGGCTCAGGGCTAGAACAGAGGGTTGGGGTATGGGGGGATGAGGGGTTTGGGTGTGGGGGGGGGCTCAGGGCTAGGGCAGAGGGTTAGGGTGTGTGGGGGGGTGAGGGCTGTGGCTGGGGGTTTGTGCCCTGGGGTGGGACTGGGGATGAGGAGTTTGGAGTGCAGGCAGGATGCTCAGGGGCTGGGGCCAGAGGAGGACCCTCCCTGAGTCCTCTCCCCACCGGCCAGGCCTGCCAACAGGGGATGGGTGTAAAGGGGGCAATTGCCCAGGGGCATGGGCGATTTAAAAGAGCCTGGGTGTCCTGGCCACTGCCGCGATAGTTCTGCCTGTTCTGGGGAAAAGCGTATCTTGATTCAAAGGTTTCAGAGGAACAGCCGTGTTAGTCTGTATTCGCAAAAAGAAAAGGAGTACTTGTGGCACCTTAGAGACTAACCAATTTATTTGAGCATGAGCTTTCGTGAGCTACAGCTCACTTCATCAGATGTTTACCGTGGAAACTGCAGCAGACTTTATATACACACAGAGAATATGAAACAATACCTCCTCCCACCCCACTGTCCTGCTGGTAATAGCTTATCTAAAGTGATCAACAGGTGGGCCATTTCCAGCACAAAACCAGGTTTTCTCACCCTCCACCCCCCACACAAATTCACTCTCCTGCTGGGCTAGCACCAGCAGGAGAGTGAATTTGTGTGGGGGGTGGAGGGTGAGAAAACCTGGTTTTGTGCTGGAAATGGCCCACCTGTTGATCACTTTAGATAAGCTATTACCAGCAGGACAGTGGGGTGGGAGGAGGTATTGTTTCATATTCTCTGTGTGTATATAAAGTCTGCTGCAGTTTCCACGGTAAACATCTGATGAAGTGAGCTGTAGCTCACGAAAGCTCATGCTCAAATAAATTGGTTAGTCTCTAAGGTGCCACAAGTACTCCTTTTCTTCTTGATTCAAAGACTCTCTTGATATACCCCATGCAGGTTCTGGGGGAATAGCAAATACTGTTGCTTCAGCCACCCCGGAACCTGCATAGGGCATATCAAAAGCATCTTTGAATCAAGAGACGCTGTGGCGTTTCCCCAGAGCAAGTTGGGTCAACATAGCTGCCCTGGGGCTCCTCCAGGCAAGTGTGGGATGGGGCTGCGGCCGGCGGCAGTCCTCTGGCAGGGAGTGGGGACTCTCAAGGCTTCTCCGGGCAGGGGGGCTTGTGGCCCTGGCTGAGGGAGGGGGAGAAGGGAGCCCATTGATCTGCCCTGGGGCCCAGAATTGCTGTCGGTGGGCCTGCTGCTGGCAGCACACACATTGCACCGTTCTGCATGTGCTCCTAGGGCCCCTCTCTGCTGTCCCGCTGTGACACTGTGTGTGTGCTGCCCAGCGCTGGGGGGAGGAGGATGTGCCCCATCACCTAGTGGCCTGATTAGTGAAGCATCAGGGCCAGGTGGGGCTGCCATCATGTCAGGTGTGCATCCTCCCTCCGCAGACAGCAGCAGCAGCCACCTCAGCCTGCCCTGCTCCCTTGTAGTCTGAGCAGTGGAGTGGTGCTGGTGGGCACAGCATGAAAGGAGGCAGCCGGTGAGGTAGCACAGTGCAGGGAGCGACAGCCAGCTGCTGCCCAGGGTGCAGGGATGCTCCAGGGAAGGTACATGGGGGCAGTGGGCGGGGTCCGAACACTGGTGAAGCTGGGCACCTGTGCTCTGAACATTGGTGGAGCATGGGCACCACGGGCCCATATAACTTGCCGCCTATGGTGTCTTGGTCTGTAATTGAGATGGTTGGGCACGACAGCTCTCCCCAACACTGTTTCATGTTATCTGCAAACTTAGGACAACATTTCAACAGTTTCCACTAAGTTCATGTTTTCAGTCTTAACTTGACAACCGAAGGGCTAGACATTTAACTTAATTCAAAATGAAAGCTAAGATTCTGGAGCACAATATGTGGTGAGCAGTGAGTTCTGCAGATAATAATTTTTTTTCCCTACAATGATAGTTAATGTTCATTGTTTACTTTTAAAAATAAATAAATCTCCAAAACAAGCTTAGAATACTCTGTAACTCTGGATAATTCAGTGTGAATGTAATGAAGACTATGTAATTATGTAGAGTACTGTTTAAAAATATTACTGTAACTTAAGATGATCTATGGAGCTTCTATTTAAACTTGATTTGCCAATGTAGGAATCTTATAATTGATTTTGGCAAGCCAACCTTAAATCAGAAAAACTAAATTTTTATCTCAGTTGGCTGAGGCATGAAGTAATGTCCAGTTGTTCTACATAATTTGACTCTCAGTTCTGAAACCTCTGAACGTAACTACTTTAAAAGTTCTGAAGTTCTCCTGCAATAAGGTGAACTTTCTCTGTTTAAAGAGTAAACTTAGATTTTATACACTTAGGTGAAAGTACTGTTCGAACAATTGCCATGGATGGCACTGAAGGCTTAACCCGCGGGCAGAGAGTTCTGGACACGGGTGCGCCTATAAAAATTCCAGTTGGGCCAGAAACACTGGGAAGGATCATGAATGTAATTGGTGAGCCAATTGATGAAAGAGGACCTATTGCAACGAAACAGTGAGTATTTTTAAATTTAGTTGATTTGGAGAAGAAATTGCTGCTGTTAGTATATTGTTCTGAAGGTAGCCATTAAAGAAGTGGTGAGGGTGCAGGAATCCAAAGGCTTGTCTAAACGTAAAAGTTGTACCATATTAATTATACCAGTATAGTTAAAGCAGTTTGACCTCCCTAGTGTGGACGCAGTTTACTAGTTATAAAAGTGTCTATCGGTATAGTTTATTTCTGTATGGGAAGGAGTATAAGCTATACTGATATTAAATTAAAAAAAAACTACATAAAATTAACATTATGAAAATTGCAAAGTAAGCACTCAAAAGTTGGGAAATGCTAGAAGTAAGGTTCTTTGCAACCTTAATTTGGCCTCCTTGTATGTATGCGTCATGATAGTCTTTAGTTACATCTCCATGTACAGTAGAACCACAGAGTTACGAACTCCAGAGTTACAAACTGACCAGTCAACCACACACCTCATTTGGAACCAGAGGTACGCAATCAGGCAGCAGCAGAGATGACCCAAAAATAAAAGCAAGTACAGTACAGTACTGTGTTAAATGTAAACTACCAAAAAACGTAAAGGGAAAGCAGAGGTTCTACCGTACTACTTCCCCCCACCACCACCACCACAGGCCCCCTGCCTCATTCATTGTCCGGGTGGACCTACTCAGGGGATAAAGCAAGGTTGTGTACTGAGAGACCAGTCTGCAGGATCTCCTGCTTCAATTGTTGCAGAAGTGTGCAATGATAGAGGGAAAAGGGTGATCTGATGGCTAAAGCAGTTGAGTGCTGCCCTGGATATTTGGATTCTATCCCTACTTCTGCCACAGAGTCAAGCAATTTAAATAAATCTTTTCGCAAATGGTCACTAATTCTTTATTTTCTGGGTGATTGACATCAGACCCTGAGGTCTGACTTGCAGAAGTGGTGACCACTCTCAGGTGCATTTAAAATCAGGGGAGCTGTGCCTTGAGCTTAAGTGCTATATCATGCTAAGTTGTCTGGAAAAATTGGGTCCTATGTGTCTCAAATTAGACACCCAAAGTTAGTGGACACTTCTGACCTTCATCTCTCTGTGCCTCAGTTTCCGTCTGTAAAATGGGTATGATATTCCTTCATCTCACAGGGATGTTGAGAAAATGATATTTAACTATAAGATACTGCATTAATAATTACTGAAACAATTGAAGAAATACTAGTCTACAGTACTAAATAGTAGTAAACTGAATACTACAAGCAAAGTCCAGCATCCTGCCAACAAAAGAAATTGGACTTGTAACCACCTAGTGAGGCCCCCCAAATATTACAGGTATTTGCCAGCTTGAGTGTGGAGGGGAAGATCATCTTTCTGTCACCCCCAAGCAAACAGAAAATAAACCTGGAAACTTGTGGTAGCTGTGCTTCTTCAACATTTACTGGGGATAGAATTTAGAGCACAGTCTACAGCTCAAGTAATTCCACTTAATGCTGGGGAATTCCCCAATAACTGGAGTGGGAGAAGGGATTTTTCCCTCCCTCATAGCCCAGATTGCAGGGGTGACAGCAGCAAAGGCCAATCTGTGTCTCCATGCCTCCTGTAGTTGGTTCCTTCATGCATGGGGAGAATGGCTAGTAGATCTATGCAGTGGAGGATCAACAGGCTCGGCTGTATGTGGGGAGCTGGGTTATGCAGCTAATAAAAGACTGCACCGGCATTCCTAATCACACTGGTTGTGCTGAAGGCAATGTCCTTTGCATCTGCAAAGGTGAAGCAGCGTATGCCCAATAAAGATAAGGAAGGGAATTTTAATTGTGATAAATCAGTACTTAAACTGAGATCATTTGAGATTATGTCCTGCCATGTTCACGAAACTGGTGTGACCTCCTTGTAAATAGTTAATGCAAAAACTCATTAGAGTATTAGTAAGAGCATCATTTTTCTGACACCAGAACAGTAGACTTTTCAGAAATATCTTAAAAGGTCAATATATTGCTGTGATGGTTCTCAAGGAACCCAGGACTGTGAGTCACCTTGCTTTACCCCCTCTGCCTCCAGTGAGAGGGAGTCTATCTTGTGGTAGCTGGGTGTTTGTCTTTGTCTCCACCAGCCTTTCATCTGCTCAAGCACTCCCCTCTGAGCTATGCCAGCCCTAAATTCGCCTTGCAGATTAACTCTAGGTGCACCCCAAATCCCTGAATTCCTTTGAATCATTTCCTTGTGATATCCAGCTTGGGATATTGGCTACTCCCAGAAATTCCAGATCCTCTGCACCCAAAGATACAGTGTAACTCAGTTTACCAGTTTTACTGTAAACCACACAGCACTAAATAAAAGCATGTTGTTTTTTTAAGAAAGAGTAAAGATTTCTTTAGAAACAAGAGTGTGTGGCAGAAACAGATGGTCGCAATGCAAAACAAAATCATAAAATGTGAGCCTAGGTCTATGCTTATGAATAGTTACTTTTCCTATGTTATAAAGTAGATTTCCGCCCACCCCAGAGTTCAGTCTGTTGCAGAGCTGGCTGGCTTCACAAGAACCAGGCTCCAAATGTTCATTAAAGCACTCCTGCTCCACATAGGGTTTCTTTGGTGAATGGTGATAGTCCTTTTCCAGCATCTGTGTTATACTGCCTTTTCTGTTTACAAGACAGGGATTCACCCTGTCTATCGAGTTTCTTTTGTACCTTTATGTTGTTTTGTTTTTTTGTCATTGCTTCTGATGGTTTTCCATTGAAAGCCTTAGTATTGTGCAAGGTTGAACAGTTGAACCTTGCATTGCATCACTTGCTAAAGAGGGCAGCATGGCAAATTCTCCTTGCCTGAATAGGCCTTCACCAAGACACATTATATCCTGGTGATTAATTTCTACTCAAGTCCATAAAGCATACTTTCAGTATAAATACATTATTCCTTAAATATTACCTGTACATGCCTCTCACAACAATTACGAATCTTGACAAATTATGAGCTTTCTTAGAGATTGTACATATTACTCTTTATGGATAAATAACCTGCAAGGTGTGTGTGTGTGTTGTAATGAATTTGTCAATTCTGGAGTAGGCTGTTTGCAGAGAACCGGATCCTTTGCCAACGGGTCTCTGTGTCACAATTGGCAAATCCAGTACTGTTTGAATTAGACACTTCTAATTCGTAATTTTTACTGATGGCGCTTCTAAATTTTACCTAGATGTAAACTTGATTTCTGTTTAGGGACCACTAATATAACCACCTTATTCAGTATCTCTTAAAAACAATTTTTTCTTGAAATTTTGATAGTAAAGACAAAAATATGTAAAATAGTTAAAGATCTTCTTTACAGGTTTGCATCTATTCATGCTGAAGCTCCTGAATTTCAAGATATGAGCGTTGAGCAAGAAATTCTTGTGACTGGTATTAAGGTTGTAGATTTATTGGCTCCATATGCCAAAGGAGGTAAAATTGGTAAGTTTCTCTTCTGAAGCAAATAGATATACTGTAAATTTATGCAACCAGTACTATACATAAAACATTCTGTACTTCAGTTTGAGGGAAACTAAGTTTGCTTTATATAAACTTTAAAATTTTAGTCTTATTCAGTTTCCTAAATCTGTGTGCTTACTAGAAAGTGTTCTAGTGCGGAAGATTAAACAAACTAGCTGTTGAAAATGGATTCTGCTAACAGCAGCAAATTTTAGATTGGTTTGTTTTGCTCTAGAGTTAGCTTAATATTCCTACACTGTTAACAGGCATTTTGAGGGATAATAGTGAAGTATTGTAGCTGGATGTAATTACATTAATTGACAATCTCAAACTGCAAACTCAATTGTATTGACAAAAATTGTTGTTTCAGGGCTCTTTGGTGGTGCTGGTGTAGGAAAAACTGTATTAATTATGGAACTTATTAACAATGTTGCTAAAGCCCATGGTGGCTACTCTGTCTTCGCTGGTGTAGGGGAGCGTACACGAGAGGGTAATGACTTGTATAATGAAATGATTGAATCTGGTGTCATCAACCTGAAGGATGCCACTTCCAAGGTAACTTTCAAAGGGTGTGAGTATTAAAACAAAACAAAACACACACCCTATTTGGCAACATACTATTTTAATACAATTTTTCCAAGAAAAAAACACTTTCTCTATGTGAGCAGTGACAATTTGACTTGTATATACATGCTAATTTTTATGTTCTTCCAGTTAGGCAGGTCCGCAGATTCTAATAGTGGACCTTCAATCAATCACCCTTGCTGCTTTAGTGGCGTACTAACTTATAAGATTAGAGTGAAAGTTTAGTCTTGTAAAAGTGTTCATACTTTTAGGGAAAAAATACTTACATTAATAAAGGGTTTTGTTGCTTAAAAAAAATTTAAAAATTACACAGCACATATGCCATTGTCATCTGGTCCCTGGCCTTTGCCTCCACAATTGGTCCAAGGCCTGTGGGTGTTGAATATAATACATCTCATTATATAGTGTTGATTATCTATAGAAAATGTAGTAGCCTAATTTTATTTCTGTAATTAAATTCCAGGTTTCACTTGTGTATGGTCAAATGAATGAGCCTCCAGGTGCCCGTGCCAGAGTAGCCCTGACTGGTTTGACAGTTGCTGAATATTTCCGTGATCAAGAAGGACAGGATGTGCTTCTCTTTATCGACAATATCTTCAGATTTACCCAGGCTGGTTCAGAGGTTAGTATTCATAATAAAAAGTTCCAGTACAATACTTACCTCAGAATCTAAAAACTACTCTTAGAGCTCTGAACCTGGAACCGCTTATTGTGCCCCTCGCCCCAAAAAAGAATGATGAAAACCTATCGAACACCAATTTTAAGCAAAAATTCAGTGTCTCCTCTTGCTTGGGAGGAGGGAACTCTGTATATGCCAGTCAAGTTTTGAAAAAAAGTTGCCTAGATATCTTCTTAGCTAGGTACAAAACCCTACAATTTTAAAGGGGAAGAATAAAGCCTTTAGGTGTATCCTCCCTCCCTATGACTTATACCAAGTGGCCCACACTTGATTGATTCCAAAGTCAAACAATTAAATTGCTCTTCAGAAGCATAGGATCAGGCCCAAGCCAACTTTAGAGTGGGTGTAGCAATATCCACAGAGTAACTGTAAATTCTTACTTTGACTTAAACAGAATAAAGACCTAAACACACCCAAACTTCACTTCCGAGCGTTTACCTCTATTAACTTAAAATAATACAAAACCCCCTCAGCCTAAGCTTTCTCTTGAGTTCAGTTTTTCCTAGAAGCTTTCTCCCTGCAGGACTCCTTCTTTCTTGGAGGTTGCAACTTTCTTGTATATTTGGTTTGCTAGTAATAAGACCTGGCTGAAAAGCATAGAGGACATACTATAGAAGTAATTAAGAGAGCAATTGAGGGTCTGAGTAAGGGGGAGTGGAGAAGGGGTGGCAAAGTGGTGACAAATTTCTGTTAGAACCCAAAATGGGAAGAGCAAAACACGGCTTAGTGCTGATGAGTAGCATGGCTTCTGGAGGCAGGGGCAATTATAGGCTGCCTTGACAGCACCATTTCTCTGGCTCCAGTTCAGTGTATGACTGGGTGAATGACTGGTGTGGGGGAAAGGAGGTGGCTAATATCCCAAACTAGCTGGTGTTGGGTCTGGTAGGGGAGAAACTGAAGAAGCAATAGATCCTCCAGTCAACATAGGCACCCAGCTGGTCCCAGTGTGGCAATGCTTAATGGCTGGAGTGGTGAAAGGTGTATGCAGTTTGGTGACCTTGTTGCTCCTGGGTAGACAAAAAATTAAACTGTGCCCATGGAGCAAGCTGTTGCTTCTGAAAGCCCCAGTTCCACCGCGCATGGTTGTATCCTTCCTTAACTGGTTTAATTTTTTATTGGGAGGTGTAGAAGCTCCAGCTGGCCTTACTGGGTCTCACTTTCAAGCTCCATTAAAACTACTTGAGTGACATAGAAAACTTTAGACAGTAGGAAAATTAGCCAAATAAGTTAAATATATCTTTATTTAAAAATAGATACAAAAGCGTTGTAGGCTTAACAGTTAGAATGATGCACACTCTTTATTCTGCATGCTGGACTACAAGCTTTTAATTATGGACTACATATGTCTTTCTGTTCACAGAATAAATATGCTCAGAAAGTGAATCACATATTGTATGTAGTACGTTTCTCATTGTAAACCTTGGGGGTTCTTGGGTTTTTTTGTTTTTGTTTTGTTTTTTTTAAAGTGGATTTCCTCAGGATAGGGAAAATTGCAACAACCCTGCTAAAGGGTGGGGATGTTGGTGTCCAGTGCCCAGAATGGCAGGCCCTGTGTGTGTCTGAAGGAGGTGGAAAGAAAAGGAGATGTATCCTTATATCACTCTTGCTATCTTTCTTTTATTTTCTTTGTGGGCACATAGTTCTGTTCTGCCTTCCTCTAATCCTCTATAATATCTCTCTGGCTCTTGTGCCTCCAAAATTCACCAACTTTTGATCATACCCTCTCTCTCCCTACTTCCTCTTTCTTGCTCTGCCCTCGTGAATGCACACAGTACTCCTGGTTTGTCGTCTGTAGCCAAGGAATAATAAACCTGCCTGCTGAAGTGAAAGAAGACCATTCCAACTTTCCTTCTTGCTGGAAGAATGAAATGGGGTACCATCCTGATTTTTGTCTCCACTCTTTCCATTTGGTGGCTGAGTGTAAAGGCTGAGAGCAGACCTGCTAACTGTTTGCCGTCTTCCCACTCCACTTAGTATTGTGCCCTGTATGCTTCCTAACACTTTTTAAACAGCGCAGTTTAAGAACCTTTGATGTATCTGAGAAAATGAACTACAAGAGTTCTTTAACTTGCTACGTTATCTTCTCCTTTGATCTTCAGGTGTCTGCACTTCTTGGTCGTATCCCCTCTGCTGTAGGGTATCAGCCAACGTTGGCTACTGACATGGGAACAATGCAGGAAAGAATAACTACTACTAAAAAGGGATCAATTACATCAGTACAGGTATGGTGTTAAACAGGTATCTTTATATCAGTAAAGAGTTCGGTGCTTAGCTTCATGAGTAGAAGGTGAAGGTGGCAGTTAATAGTAGATATATTATGAGGCTTAACGAGTATTAGTTTTTTTACTAAGATCTTATACTTTGATTTTCAAAATGACTTATTTCAGGCTATCTACGTACCAGCTGATGACTTGACTGACCCTGCTCCAGCTACTACTTTTGCACATTTAGATGCTACTACAGTATTATCCCGTGCCATTGCTGAACTGGGTATCTATCCAGCAGTGGACCCTCTGGATTCTACTTCACGTATCATGGACCCTAACATTGTTGGCAGAGAGCATTATGATGTGGCTCGTGGTGTACAGAAGATTCTTCAGGTATCTTGTTAATTACATTTTCCCCAATGAATTTAATTCAAACTGGAGATAACTGAGTGTTAAGACTTAATCAGTGAAATTCAACTTTGATATCTAGTCTTTTGAATAAGTTGCAATATTAATGTATCTACACATGGTATCAAGAGATTATTTAATTTGAGTTGCCTCCTTTCTCCATAATAGGATTACAAATCCCTTCAAGATATTATTGCTATTTTGGGGATGGATGAATTGTCTGAGGAAGATAAACTAACTGTATCCCGGGCTCGAAAAATCCAGAGGTTTTTGTCTCAGCCTTTCCAGGTTGCTGAAGTCTTCACTGGCCATGCTGGAAAATTGGTGCCTTTGAAGGAAACAATCAAGGGATTCAAGAGCATTTTATCTGGTAAACCAATATATTTTTACTTGCATGATTTCCCCCAGTTTCAGAGCTGTATTCTGGAGATTATCAGTTTCCTTTAATATTTGACACTCACTTCTACAGACTACCTTATGCTTAAATGCATTCACTAAATGTTACTGCTTTAGTAAAATAGGGGGTGTTAGTTTCACATATGTATTGTAGTGGGGCCTAAGGGCCACAGCCTTATTGTGCGGAGCACTGTACAAACATAAAGAAGGTTCCTTCACCCAAGAGCTTAGTCTAAGTATAAGATGTGGGGCGAACAAGTGGATATGGAAATGGATGGGTGGAGCACTAGGCAATGATTCAGCCATGCCAGTGTGGAGTATGATGTGCAACATCTAGTGTTTAAGCAGTTAGTTCTCAAGTACAGATTTATAAAACAGGGGAAGGGATTGAAATCCAACTTGGCTCCCAGATTTCTTCCCCTTCCACTCCATTGTCAGAACCTTCCTGGCCCCTGCTTGCACCACCCCAAGCTGTTTGAGAGTCATTGCCTGGGTATCCTCTTCACTGATCCTCTGTACATGCCTTCATCGTGACTCTAGGCACTGTGCCACTTGCTAGTCCAAGCTGGTCCCTGCTGCATGATCCAGGGAGAATTAGGAAGACAAGGGAGCAGGATTTAGTGTTTGTCAGACAAGGGTGGGCAGGACACTTCAGTAGTTCAGTCTCTCTTCTTAGTAGCTTTGGGACCAATCTCCTTCCTCTTAACCCTTAGAACTGGACAGTATTCTAAAATCTAAACTATGCTGTCTGAAATGTGGCATTATATTGTTGCTGGGAGGGGGGGGGGGTCTCCCTTGTCATGGCAGCCCCCAAGCTAGGGCTGGGGAGGAGGGGGTGGGGGTTATCTCCGGCAGCCCTGGAGCTGGGGAAAGTTGCCTCTCTGGCCGCCGCAGCCTTGCACGTCCCAGATTTCCTCCACCCCCTCTTCTCACCCCACTGCCCCTTCCCCCTTACCCCCTATTGCCCCCAAGGCCACCACCTCACCTTACATGTGTGTCTTCTCCAGGGTCCAGGCACCTAAGGGCTCCATTAATTAGGTGGGTGGCCCTTCATTCTCTTGTGTGCGGCTGCCCAGGCCCGCACCTTGGAGGGAACAATCCACGGACCACCTGAATGGAGCTCGACGGACCGCTGCCCTAGAGAACCTCTGCCCTAGATGATTACTTTAGTTTCACTAGCGTAATTACTGACCCTAACAGCGCTACTTGCACCAGTGACTACATAGCCAGCCAGTGTTGTGGGAAGTTGCAGTAGTACACCTTTCAAGCACAGAGTACTAGTGATTCCTTACTTAGGGTTGCATTCTAAAATGAGGCATAAATGGCCAGTCACTCTGTGGGGGGGGGATTCAGGGGTTTATGCCCTTTGAATTTTCTATGTATACTGTTCATTTGTTTTTTTCCCTTCATGAGTTTAATAGGAAATCTGGGTTGGAAAACTTTTCCTTGGCAATCCTGCTAGTTGTAATTGAACAATATTCATTGAACTGTCAAATAAAAAACTTGGCTGGGAGGTGGTTGGATGATGGCTCTTAGTTATGACATGCATAAGCTTTTAGCCATTAGACAAGCCTGATTAATGGGGGCCACATGCATGCAGGCCTGACTGAAAAGGAGGTGGTGAAGCGGCTGAGTGCAAATAAAATCTTATCTGGGAGCTGCCCTTTTCTGTGAGATCTGTTGTAGGATAAGGGTTTCTCGTGCAGTTCTTGATGGATAAAATCTTTACTGACGGCAGCTGCCTTCCCACCTCTATACAGGCCCATCTCCACCCCCACTTAAGCATTTTAAAAAACCTAGGGAAAAAACCCCACAAAACTTGTTTGGAAGTAGATAGGGTTCTTACAACAGCATACTTGAGACAAATCCACAAAAGCCCTCTATTCCTGCACTCTTGGGCATGCATCTTACTATTACTGCCACTATAAGAAGTAGCAGACTATGCGCTGCAGCCTTCTCTCTGTCCTGGTAGGAATGATACCCTTCAGTCACCCCCTTAATTGTCCTCCTGCAAACATCCCTTTACCAAACTGTCCTCTAACAACACAACTGCTACACCAAACATGAATTACTAGTGTTGGAGAGGGGGAAAACCACTGGGGAAAAAAGGGTGTGCAGAAAGGGGTCAGAGTCAAAGGTTGTAATGTGCAGTCTGCAATGTACTGTGTTTGTGATAAAAGTAGGTGTGACTATCTGGTGGAGGAGTAAATATGTTGCTGGCTGGCTTCTAACAGCTTACCTTTTATATATTAAGGATGGCCTTGATAACCAAGGGCAAGATACTTCAGTGTAGGTTTTTTTAAGAGACTTTTTGCTACTGTGCTGTTTACATATCACTTAATCTGGCCCATAAAAATACTGTGTTCACTTTTGTTTTCTTGTTCTATGTATTACCACAATGTTAATGGTTGAGTTGCAAATAATAGCTAATTTTTAAAGTGAAACAAAGCTGAACACCTCTTACAAGTGTAGAAAACATACTGGATCTTGTAAACACTTTCACTTTTAAAAAACCCACGGTAAACTTTGGGAATCTACTACCTCAGTCTTCATAATATCTTTTTAACTTTCTTTCAACAATTGTCCTATTCAAATTGTGTCATTGTAGGTGAATTTGACCATCTACCAGAACAGGCTTTTTACATGGTTGGTCCTATTGAAGAAGTTGTTGCTAAAGCTCAGAAGCTGTCTGAAGAACATGCCTAAACTGGACTGTTATATTTGCATATGGTCTTCTAAATTTCTGATACATGTATACGTTGTATGTGTAAAACAGTTGTTCCAATCTCTGAGGTCTCTAGTTTTTTCACATCTACTGAAGAGAATTAAAGGCCTTTTTCGTACGTGTGAACATGCAGTATTATGTAAATGTCACCCAAATGTCTGTTACAAAAGCCAGACATCTTGTTAGTAAACATTGTGATATACAATTCCTCTGATTACTAGTTCTTTATTTTTGTTTAGATTAAGACTAATCTTTTGCCTCTGGAAATAATAATTTAAGGCTATCCTGAACATCAAAGTTAACTCATGAAAGTGGCATTTGAAAGGTGATGTGTGATTACTTTTTGATCCTTGGAAAAGCTTGATACCAAAAATAGTGCTGATTAACCTCATGCTGCATTTGCCCTGAATTAGTTTTTCTACTTGACACTTTTGGACTTTACATTTTTTGTTTATTTCTGTAATCTGAGGAATTGCACAAACACAATTTTACTGTAATCAGTTACAGTATTGCAAATGGAAAACTATTAACTCTACTTGTGTGTTCTTATAAAATTGGCCTGCTTCATAGTTCAATGAGCAAAAATTTTAATCCAGTTTTTTAAGACTAGAAAGGTTGACTACCCATAATTCATGTTAGCTTTTGATCAGAGGGACAGTGCTCCTGTCCAAACCAAATGTAAAACACATTTCTGGAAGTTGAACAAAATATTAAACAATTGTATTGAAAAGTGACACTTCTGAGATCATTAAAATGTTAAATTAAAAATTCACAAAAATAATCTGAAAGGGTAATCTCTTCACTGTGCCTAGTTGTTAAAAGGTAGAGTATGCGTGTTGATTTTATAAAAGGAAAACATAGGTTCAAAAGACTATGGCAAAGGATGGATGGAATGAGGGCATTAGTGTGATAATGTGTTGTGGTGATCTGGTCAGAGGAAAGGAAAGTTAGAGAAAGGAATTGTAATACTGTACTGTGAATGTGAAAGGAAATTACAGGAATTTGAAATGCTCCAAAAGCCTCTTACATCAGAGCTAAACCAAAAGACAGATTTAAACCACATATTAAATGAGATTCAAACGGAGAACAATACTCTAAAAGCAAAAATAAAATAAAGCCGCTCCTCTGCATGCCAGATTGCTGCTAGCATATAACAGAAGGGTGATTTTACTGACACTAATTCAAGGAGCAATACTGATAAAGACCAAAACTAAATCAATTGGAAATGCCTTGAAAAACAAATCCAAGATTGGAACCTGGCACATATGGGGGAGAATTGAGGTAATTGGCCTCCTCCTCCTCTTCCTTCTAATCCAGACTTAAGGGCCAGTGCTTCCCTAGCCCCTCTCCAAGTAACCACCCGGTGACAGCAGATAAGAGTGTGTCTTATAATACTTATAAATGGTCAGGCTTTTAAACTCCATGACCCGCTAGGATCCAGTGGCCCCCTTGCTTGTCAGTACTGCTGATGCAGATATAAACCTCTCAAGGCCACGCTTACAAGCATGGATAAGGGGCCAGCCATGCACAATTCTCGTGGACATGGGAGCGTCAGTTTCCATTACTGACTACAACAGTACATTACCATTTCAGAGGTGGGGGTGCACAACTCATGGCTTATAAAAGCTACCCTGTTCTTGCAGAATCTAATCTATTCTTCTGGACTCAGTCTTTTTATGTAGCTCCAAATGCAGAGGGGACTATTTTGGGCATGGATGCCTTCTGCGACCTTGCAGCAACTCTTAACCTTGCCCAAAGTACAGTTACGTTTACTGATAAACTTATGCGTACTCATACCATTCCTCTCCGTAATAATAAAATTTCTCTCTTCTGTTGCAACTGCCAAATCCTTGCCTCTCACTTGGGACATCTCTAACCTTTTTCAAGAATTATGTTCCAGGCTCCCCTTTGTTTGGGCAGAAAAGTTTTCTTGCAGTTTGGTGCCTGCTCTTCTCTGTCCACCCGTCCCGGTTACTGGTCAACTCCCTCCACCTACCAAGCAATACCCTCTCAAACCTGAAGCCGTGGACACGGTAGGTGGCATTACTCACTCTTTACTGCAGCAAGGCAGACTGGTTCCCTGTTCCTCCCCCATCAACTCTCCCATCTGGCCAGTTAAAAAACCTGATAGTTCCTGGTGCCTACCATTGACATCCGCATGTTGGTTAACGGTGCAGTAAAACTTGCTCCTCTTGTTGCTGACCCATCAGTGGCCCTTTCGGGCCTTGACCCTTCATACTGTATTTTTACTGTGTTGGATATTGCTAACGGTTTCTAGAGCTTCCCCATTCACCCAGAATCACAGCCCTGGTTTGCATTCACCTTTGGCCCCACCCAGTATACTTGGGCCTGCCTGCCCCAAGGCTTCCACAACTCCTCTACCCTTTTTTACCGGGTTATGGCTCAGGCTCTCTCCTCGGTAAATTGGGCTGCTGCCAACTCTGCATGCTTACAATATGTTGATGATCTATTGCTTGCCTCCTCTATGGTCTCTGACCACTTATATGCCCTTCAACTGCTACTTCAGGCCTTGACAGATGCAGGTCTAAAGGCCAATCCTCGAAAGGCCCAGGTAGCTTTACCTACCATCTAATATCTGGGCTACGCGGTCTCCCAGGACTCAAAAGCCCTTACCTCAGACTGTCGAATTGCAATTGCAGCAGCCCCACAACAGTGCGTGAGCTATGCAAACTAATGGGGCTTCTCAACTTTTGCAGGCAGTATGTCCCATCCTCTTCCACCTTAGCACAACCTCTCGATCTCCTTAAAGGGGCCCAAGACTCCTCAGACCTCATTTCTTGGTCACCAGAACATGACCACTGCTTAACCAAACTTAAAATATCCCTTCTCTCTGCCACTTGGGTTTCCCCACCCCTCAGTACCATTTGAACTTTGGACACACGTACAGGTTGGCCATGCTGCTGCTTACTCAAAACCATGGCGACAGGTGCTGCCCAGTGGCCTATTTCTCTGCTTTAGTCTTTAACCACTGCCTCCAAGCTGTGGAGGCAGCTTCTTGTGCCATAACTGTCACAGCCCCTCTAGTCTCTGGGGCCCCTCTTACAATCTTTGTGCCACATGTGGTTCATAAAATCCTGGATGGGGGGGCCAAATTTCAAAAATCACCTCGGCCTAATGGTTCAAGTGGGAGTGCACCCTCTTAAGCCCACACATTACAATTGCACATTCTAACCAGGATTAACATTTAATCCTGCTACTTTGATGCCAACCACAGGGGAACCTTATCAGTACCCTCTTTCTGAGGATACTATTGTTAAGGACCAATTTTATATCTGAACAGCCATTGCCCTTCTCCGATTTTGTTCTATGTTAATGGCCAACCTTACATCGGCTGGGCAGTTTGCAACCTGTCAGGTACATATCTCCACTCCGCTCCCTTGCCTCAGTCCTGTTCGGCCCAAGTGGCAGAATTGGTGGCCCTAACACAGGCCTGCCTTCTAGCTGAAGGCCACTAAGTAACTATTTACAAGGATAGCCGCTATGCATTCGGGGTGGTTCATGACTATTTGGATTCCTGGACTAACAGAGGGGGTTAAAATGGGGGGTATGCCACAAATTTATTGGAAGCAATCCAAAAGCCATCCAAAGTCGCCATAGTCAAAATCAAGGCATACCAGAAACAACGATCCTCTTTCCCTTGCAAAGCAGGCGGCTAAAGAGACTGCCACAATGCCCTAGGACAATTTCCAAATAGCAGCCACCCAAATCCCTAATTTAAAGCAAATTTCTCTACCTGAGATACAAGAGCAAAGCCCTAAAGAAGAAAAATGACATGGTATGAAAATGCCTGCAAAATTGAAAAATCCAACACCTGGGTCACAAAAGATCAACAGTTTGTGACTCCTAGAGCAATTATAGCTCACCTTTGTGATCCAAAGCACCTGCCAACACATCCAAACCCAAAAGCTATGCTGCACCACATAAAGGGAAAGTGGTGGAGGCCTAAAATGGCTGGACATACATGACCACTGTCAACGATACCTCGATGTGCCAAATGTAATGGAGGCAAAAAGCTTAAAGTAGCTATAAGGCATCCGCCTCGACCCACAGGCCCTATGCAAAAAATTCAAATTGACTTTGTAGGTCCCTTGCCATCTGCAAAAGGAAAAAAAATATTGCTTGGTTCTAATTGATCACTTTACTCAATGGATTGAAGCTTCCCCACAGCTAAGAGTGATGCAGGAATGGTGGTCTGGATCCTGGCCAATGAATTCTGCCCCTGATGGGGCTTACCCTGTTCAATAGATTCAGACTAGGGAACGCATTTTACAGGACGAATTATGAAGGTGGTCTGCTCTGCCTTGGGCATTAAACAAAAATTCTGCTGTCCATGCCACCCTGAAAGTTCTGAATTGGTAGAATAAGCAAACTAAGCTCTAAAGAAAAAGATCACAAAGCCTTTACTATCTCAAGGAACCAACTGGGTAGCATAACTACCTGCTGCCGTTCTTTCCATGAGGGCAACCCCCAACTGCTAGTACAGGAGTTACACCCTTCGAACTTATTACTGGAATGACCATGTCTCTATGGGAAGGATGTGTAGTCCTGGCTCCCCTTCCCCTGATCTCTGATACTGCACAGGAATATATCCAATGCCAAAATGAAGTCTTGCACTCCGTAAGACTAACTGTCCAAGACTGACAAGAAGCCCAGGACCCTCCAAAGACTCCCTCCTGGGTGGACGTACAGGAGGGAGTTCCGGTCATGGTAAGAACATACAACGCTGGAGTACTTCAGCCAAAGTACTCTGGCCCGCACATGGTATTGGACCATACAGACACCTCTGTGAAGGTGTAGGGAATCCCAACGTGGGTTCATAAAACCAGAATTAAAATGTATAAATAAATTCATTTTGTTTACATTGTATTCTTCTAGGTGACAAATGTGGCTCTCCACGTTAATCCTCCTGGCAAGTGTACCTGGTGCAGCCTCCTGGGACCCGCCTTTGGTAAATGTCACGAGAGACACCTGCTTCAAAGCTGACCAGTATGTGCAACTCCCTACAAGAGGCAGCGGTGAATGGGTGAAGAAACCAGACACTTGGTTTATCCCCAGACTGGATTACCTGGGACCAAGGTCACGATCCGACTACCACAGTCTTCGGCTCCCTCACTGCATCTGGACTGTAACTGGGTATTTAGCTTCAGGGGATGTGGGCACACACATATAGGACCCCCAATTTCGGGATGCAAGATCACAGAACGTTGGGAAAAGGACCAAAGGACAGTGTCAATTTAAGGATATCCCCCCTAGAACAAACAAACTATTCTATTTCCAGGGCCTTGGATGGATCAGTCAAGATTCACACCATTTATGAAGCCGCTAATGGGTTGGGAGAATATAGGTGTGAATGTTTGTGGGAGAGTTGGGCACTTTTCATTAATCTAACTGTGTCTGTAGATGCAGGATGGATGGATGTTCCTCCTCTGCTGCAGGAACTTGGGATGGAGGGACGTTATTGTCAGGTTAAATGTTTACATTGTACTGATATACAATATTATAACCTGACCACTTATGGATACTCCCTGCCTACTATCTGTCCGGCACTGTAGCCTACGCCACCAGATGGCATTATCTAAGTAGGCCCCAATGAAACACTTTTGTATGATGCCCTTATGGTCTCTGTTCAGGTTAAATATGATTTGTCCAGATTTTTGGCACCTTTGCAAAATGTGTGCTCAGATCACCCCAGCTCCCTGCAATGGCTGTAGGTCCGGCTGCAGAATCAGCTCCAGTTTCTAATGCACAGTATGTTGTTTGGCCCCACATAGACAAAAACGGAGCATCTTAAGTGATATTGGAAGATGCTTTGGCAGCACCAATTCTATACTAAATATGCTTAACCTAAACTCTGAAAGGTCATACAATTCTTGGGACAAAAGCCAAACCACCCAACTCCTTAAACATACGAACACAGGTTTATCTTATGCTCTTACTGCAATTGATGTAGCAATAGTGGATTTTTACAAAATCATTGAAGAGACCTCAGACGCTATAGTCACCTTGGCCAAGTCAGAAGCTAAAGGCCGTGCTTGTTGTATGTTAGCTTGTGACCCCTTTAATATTGCAAAAGAAGACATGCTAGATGTATGCCTGGCTATCCCCCCTTCCCATACCTTTTCTTCCCCTACCCTTGCCCACATTGCAAGCATTTTCACTCAATTGATAGTGGGCTCTTTACTTCCTCCAGATTCATCCTTCTCCTTTAATTTCCTCCTTGTATATCCCTCTGTTATTCCTAGTCATGTGTTTCCTTTTTCTTTCTGTTTCAAGTCTATCGGATATGTAACTAACAATATGGTGTACAGAGTAGGACTGTCTGGATACCTGGCACCATCACCCATAATACCACACTAATGACAACATCAGACTGCTGCACAGAGACGGATAGCTATATCGTGTGTTCCTGGTCTACTTTCTGTCCTTTACCTCTGTCCACTTCCATTCTTTTGGATGTCCTTCCTCTGACAGATGTTGAAGCTGCTGTGCAAGTATCAGCCACTCAGTGTTTTATCACCGCTTCATGCAAATACATGTATGGACCCCTGCAGTGCCAGGCAAATGCTTCCATGTGCCTGCAGATTACTGACTCGTTTACCCTAAGTGATGTGCACCTCCCTGGCCGTGTGTTCACTGGAATTACAGTGGCTCCTCGGTGGTATGACCGGAGAACATGCCAGTTCGACTGGCCAAGGAGCTACTACTCAAAGTGGTCCTGGCTGCAGCTTCTGTGTCTACCACCGTTCATGACAGCACCACTAAAGGCCGCATCCAAGTTCAATTTTCCAATTACCAGACTGGAAGATCCTGTTCGTAATGCAGCCTACAACCCTCTCTCCTAGTAGACTATTGTACAAATAGCAGCCGCTGCTGCTTCTATTTTTGTGTTACTAGCCTCGAGTGTCATGTGTGGTTATTTCAGACACATGCTTAAAAATCTCAGTATGCTTCCTACCCTGTCCCCTTCCTCCGACTCCCCTCTTCCTCCTCTCTCCCAGTCCCCCCTTGGGTAACCCTAAAATCGATCATGTGTACCAAGCGTTTAAGTATTGACTACATCTCATCTAGGAGTTTATTTGTCAAACAGGAGGGAACTGTTAGGCAAGAATTAAAATTCAGTTAGCAGCTGAGACAGAAACCCACGTAACTAAGAAGCAGGAACACCGGAAGCCCAAGGATGCTGGCAGCTGTAAACACTTGATAAATGTGTATGGTCAAATGGCTGCCCAGTAACTCGGCTCTTAGAACAGAACAACCCCCCCCCCCCCCTTCACAGCCCTCCAGATATCTGTAAACACTCACCCCACCCCACCCCTTCGCCTAAAGGACAGTTATAGATAATGATGTAATCAAAATAGTTTTGATGCATATGTTCTCTTTCTGTCATCATGTTAAGTATGTTCTCTGTCTCTGAAACAATGTTTGTCTCTGTAAGAACAAGGTAAATGCAAATGAAGCGGTAAGAGAAAGGTATATAATTGGTCACTGTAACCCCACACTTTTGAAGCTGTCTTGTCAGTCTTCCCGGTGCAGTGAATAAATCCCTTCAGTATTGTCTGTGCCTGTCTGATTCTTGGGGAAAAGAATCTCCATGCTTCACAGCATCAAGAGAATAGCTGTCCTTCTGTAAAGAATGCATCAATGCAGAGCACTGAAATTAGCAAAACCTTATGCACAAGGAAGGCTGCTAGGGAAAGCAGCAAGCCTTGGCTGATTGGGGAAACAGCCACAGCTGTGGCCACACCCCAATCAGGGTCCAGCTGGCCTTTATAAGAGGGCAGTAGGCCAGTAGGACACAGTCTCTCTCTAGATGTTGAGAGGGAGGGGCCTGACTGCTGGGAGCTGAGGAGGGTACCTAAAATGGAGCAGGGCTGGGGAAAGGCCAGAGGAGCTGGGGAGCTCTGGCCTGAGAAACCCCCAGGCTGCAGGCCTTGATGAAGGCCTAGGAAAAGGGTACTGGGGTTGCAGAGGGCAGCCCCAGGGTAGGCAGAAGCAGCAGGTCCAGACCCTCCTTGCTGATGATGAGTGGCAATTATACAGCAGTCTGCCCCAGGGAGCGGGGGCTACATGGTGACTGGCAGTAGCCAAAGACTGAGACGAGGTGGGGATAGAGGGTTGGAGTTCCCCGGGGGTGGGGAGACCCAACTCTGTGGGGGTACTGCCAGGGGGCAGCACTCCGGTGTGAAAGGAGCACCGGGATCCGGGAGGGACTTGGGGCCCAGCGGCTGTTATACCAATAAAGTAAAAACCAGCAGGATCTTATTAAAGGGGAAAAGGCAAAATGCCACATTTATTGTGAATACAGAAAGAATCCTAGTAAGCAGTTAGTTATAGCTAAACTTTCCATTCAATTTCATATTTATTCACACATTCATTCATACACACACACAGAGGTTCTGCAAGGTTGTTATCATAGTTACCAGCCTTAGAGTTGCTCATATCAAGCCACGGGCCAGGTGGCCGAGACATGAAGAGGGAGCAGGGCCTTGTCAGATGCTCATCTGATGCTCCTGGAAGTTGGTTTGCAGAATCAGACCCCAAAGTTCTCACTTTCTAGAGTCCATTTTTATAGGAATTTCTTCCTATGCCAGTCTATGGGAATTGCTTCATCATGCTGTTGCTGAATCAATCAGCAGATGGCACATTCCTGATGGCTCCATGCTGCCAGATGTTATCTGGTTCTCCCATTCCCGAGGCCGCTGGGTGGATTCCAGTCTGCCCTCCGGGGGTCCCCTGGCCACCTCCACTTGATGTCTTCCTCAGCCGATGGACACCGGACTCTTAAGCTGGCACCTCCCCGATCACTCAGCCACCATCCACACCAAGCATCCATCCACACACATCCTCCATCTCTATCCTAATCACAATTGTCAACAAAGCGAGATGAACACAACAAAAGGGCGGGGAGTCTGTGGGTGCTGCTTCTGTTGTTACAGAGTATTGCTTTGAGTCTCTCTCTGTGTGAGTAGCTGCTGTTTACAAAGAATTGCCTTGAGAACAGACTCTGTCCCAGAATGCACCAACACAATTAGCAGCCTGCAAGCTTCACACACAGAGGGAGAGAAACAGCACCAAAAACCAAGAGACCTCCCAACCAGCAACACCCTGGAATTCAAACCATGGGGAACCAAACTCATCCGCGACTCCAACACAGAACCTCTCCAACATGATCCAACACGGCAAGCGGGACACCAGCCTGCAGAGGGCGCACTGGAAACGCTAATTCCTTGGACGACCAGCAGGAGGTAGTTGCCCCGCTACAAGGACTATTAATGATATAGCTGCTTCCATTTTGAGGGCCTTTATCTACATGCAGTACCTTATCAATAACTGCATGTTGGCCTGCGTTAAGACTGATACTTATGCTATTTTTTATTCAGGTAAGGAATTAAATTTTACCTAATACATGCAGGAACAATTTAAGTGTCTAAAAGTATAATGCTGTGATGTAGCTCATAAAATAGATCTACTTATTTGTATCCTGGAACATGCAGATGTTACAAGTACAGAACTGACCAGCTAATTCAATGGTACTACTGTTCTAGGCCTAATAGAAAACATTTTCTCTGCCCCAAATAGTCTACTTGGAATGAAAGTGCCAATCACTGCCTTGTGGTACTAAACATCACGCTGATAGTAATCACGAACAGCCAACTTACCCAGTTTGACTGGATTCATTTGGAAGATCATTCTATAGGACTGAGGTTACATGTTCTAAAGATGCAAGTAGCCAAAAAAATCTCAAAACATTTAATTATCTGTGGAGAATTCTGGGAGGGAGGGAAATTTCTGGTCAGCAGTTCAGAAGCTTGGTTTGGCCTGTGAGAACATCTGGGTGGTGGCTAACAGACAGCTGTTTCCATTAGCTCCTCTTTGATGTATTAATAGGTGACATTCACTTTTGTCTGGGACTCTTCAGGTTGAGAGTCTTTCTGTGTATGATTGAGCACCTGAAAGACTGTCTTTCATAAGTTAATATATTTTTGTCAGGTCATATCAATATTTGCCTTGCTGGTATTTGCTACTTTCATGGATACATATATAGATATGTACTCACTCAGTTTCAGATACTTAGCATATACTGATCTCATTTATTTTAAAAGTGAGATGGAAATGAGGCATTGACATACTTACGAGGTATGGGTGCAGGCACATGTCTAATGACTCCATGTATTTGGTGAATTTTTAAGTGTACATGTGAGCAAAAAATTGTAATCCAACAACTTGTTAATATTGGGTGAAAGGGAGAATAAAGGTCATCTTGTAGATGAAAGGTGAACTGTGAGCATGGGAGTCTTCCATGCTACAGCCAAATGTATTTCCAGCAAGTAGTCGGATGTATGCTATGTGACTGTAATTTAATGAGTGTGATAACTTGTGTCCACAATACATCCTTCATGTTAAAGCTGTTGGTGTTTATAGGTAATTCTCTTAAGTAACTGAATGTTACATGTTATCCATGAAAAAGCTGCATGAAATGAACAACAAAGGAGGCATAGACAGTAAACAAATTGTCACACTTTACTGTAAATCACATAATTCATGTCCTAGTGGATGGGACTGACAGGAGTGTACTCCAAAGTTAACAATGTTAAACACAAAATTTAATTTACACATTCAACTTCATTGTTGGGAAACTACAACTTTTTGCACTGTTAACCTAGTATAATAGAAAACATGAAATAAGACTTTATATCTTAAATGGCAAATTACTAAAATTAAACTTTTAACAGCTTGATCAAAAACACTGTCTTGTCACCCATTAAAATGACATGAAGGTGTTAATTTGTTCTAATTACTATTGTGATACATTTGCAAGCTGAAGAACCCAACTGCATTCTTTTTGGCCTAGTTCTCATTACTGGAAATGTATTACTAATAAAAGAGTACTGAAATGAGACAGTGATGAGAGCTGTGAAACCAATGGTGAGAGTTACAAACCAATGATGAGAGCTATGAAAATCTCTCTATTTTAGTTACGTGTTAGAGTATTGCAGTGACCTATTACCTTTAGATTACTCAATAGTAAGGGTGGCAGAAGTGAACTATCTATGAAGGAGGGTTAAAACAAAGTGCTTTTACATATATGTCCATACAGAGAGAAAGTAAGAGGAATAAACAGACTATGGTGTTTTCTTTTTTTAATTAAACCAGTAAATAATTTATACATGGCACCTATTACCATGGTGAATTTTCAGTTGTTTTTGGTTAAATGTATGGCTGAGCTGCTTTGAAGTTCTGACTCTCAAAAACTTCAGGAAAAGCTACAGAAAATAGCTAGATAGAAAGGAAGAAATTAGGTAAAGGTTTGGCCACTGGGTGTCAATCTTGATTCAGGTTTAGCTCAGTTTAGCAATAAAGATGTTTCTACAATCTTGATAGTATAATTGTGATTTACCTCTAGGTAACTTTCAGAGCAAACCAACTGAATCATCAGTACAAAGATTTGTCTTCTCCTTTTGAAAACTTCTGCAAACAGATAGAAACCAGTTGTAGTGGGTCTGTCCTGGGGAATATGAGAGCCATAACTTTATTACTGCTTAGTGCATATAACACCAAAGTAGGGTGTCTACTTCTTTTACTCCCATCTGAACTTTTAAATACTTTTGGGGGGATTGAGTTTTGCATGGCTTGGGAGCAGGATGGGTTGCAACATGGTATATATATTCATCTACAACCACCACTCAATGGGATGGCATCAAGCTGGTTAAGGCTGACACATTCAGAATTGTTTTACAAAGCATAGGTTACCTTGAAGGGTCCTTGCCATGGAGAGAGAGGGTGAAGGCTGAGGCCAGCAAGCACTGAGGGTAGTGAGAGAGAGGTCAGTTGCATAGATGACCCTGGCCACTGAAACTCTTGAGATAAATAGGTTTAAGTGGCTGACCCCCTAGCCAGTTTAATGAATATCCTGTCCTACACATACGTTTTCCCCATGTATTTGGTCCCTTTTACAACTATTCTTTCATCATTTGATGGAACTTCAGCCATGCATTCTGAAACTCAGCAGAAAAGAATTTTCTACTGTTCTCTTGCAATCTAGTTTGTCATCTTCTGGATGTGGTGGTTTGGATGCCCACTTGAATCTCAGTGCCTCTAGACTGGTGGACAGTCCCAACCGTATTGTTTGTGTGATGGTGGTGGAGCTTCCATTTGCCTCTCCTCAGCCTACTTTGAACTTGGTTATAGATGCCCATCTGGGATCACTGCAGCCTCAAGGTCCATGGTCTGCCCAGGATTTAACTCTTCACGTAGATGTAAGAGAACTTAGAGCCATTTGATAAGGTTGTCATGCTTTCCTTCCCTGTATCACAGAAAGGAATTTGCCAATGCTTATAGACAATACAGTGATCATATTTTATGTGCACAGGCAGGGAGGGGCCCTGCCAACTCTATGCCAAGAAGCAGTGCTACTATGGGGCTCTTGAGCTGATGACACAATCCACCTCAAAACATCCCAGCTTCCAGGTGTCTAGAACAGTTAGATGGACCAGTTGAACAGGTCTTTTCACCAGCCACCACAAGTGGTCTCTCTGCCCAGATGTAGCCAGTTTCATTTTCCACATAGGCCTGTCTGCAACAAAAATCAAAAGGAAGCGTCATCAGTTTTGTTGAAGAGCAGGTCACAGTACAGGTTCTCTGTCGGATGCTTTCCTGTTGTCTTGGGCACTCCAGCTTCTGTACATGTTCCCTCCTATTCCACTCCTACACAGAGTGGTGTTGAAAATCAAGCAGGACTCATAGCCCCAATGTGGTCTCTCTAACGCTAGTTTAGCCTCTCAGTCAAGGCTCTCTTGTCTCTAGTGCTGGTTCCAGACTTGGTCTCTCAAAACCACAGATGTCTCTTTCATCCCAGCCTAGAGGCCCTTTCCCTGAAAGCCTGGATGCTCTATCCTTGGTACCTCAGGAGGAGATCTGTTCTAAGGAAGTGAAAAACGTGCTTTTAAATCTTAAAAAACCTTCCACTAGGTATACTTAGCCAGTGAAGTAGTAGAAATTCTTCATCTGGTTGGGCTACATCATGATCTGGACGACTAGTTATACATAAAACAGCAAGGTCTAGCCATTAGTTCTGTCAGCTAGCTAGTTCTGGCATCTGTCTTGGCTTTCCATCCTCCAATCGATAATTGCTCTCTTTTTTTTTATCCAGTCCCATCAAAATAAGATTTTTTGAAAGGTTGGGAATGGTTATTCCCAAATAGAGGATCCTATTTCCTTGGGACTTAAACTTGGTATTGGCAAAGCTAATGGGGTCTCCTTTTGAACTGTTGGCTACCTGTTTGTTACTCCATCTCTCAATGAAGGTAGCCTTTTCGGTGACGATCACCTTGGCTGGGAGAGTGGGTGAATTATGAGCTCTAGTATCTGTCACTCCATATACAGTGTTCTATAAAGATAAGGTATACCTCCTAGGGCTGTCAAGCGATTTAAAAAATTAATCGCCTGATTAAAAACGTTAATCATGTGATTAATCACACTGTTAAACAATAATAGAATACCATTTATTTAAGTATTTTGGATGTTTTCTACGTTTTCAAATATATTGATTTCAATTACAACATAGAATACAAAGTGTACAATGCTCACTTTATATTTATTTTTTATTACAAATATCTGTGCTGTAAAAAAACCAAAAAGATTGTATTAGGTGAATTGAAAAATACAAGTACTGTAGTGCAATCTCTTTATCATGAAAGTTGAACTTACAAATGTAGAATTATGTAGAAAAAAAACCCTGCATTCAAAACAAAACAATGTAAAACTTTAGAGCTTACAATCCACTCAGTCCTACTTCTTGTTCACCCAATCGCTCAGACAAACAAGTTTGTTTAAATTTGCAGGAGATAATGCTGCCCGCTTCTTGTTTACAGTGTTATCTGAAAGTGAGAACAGGCATTTGCATGGCACTGTTATACCTGGCATCGCAAGATATTTACATGCCAGATACGCTAAAGATTCATGTCCCTTGATGCTTCAACTGCCATTCCAGAAGATGGCATTATCTCCTGTAAATGTAAACAAACTTGTTTCTCCTAGTGATTGGCTGAACAAGAAGTAGGACTGAGTGGACTTGTAGGATCTAAAGTTTTACATTGTTTTGTTTTTGAGTGCAGTTATATAACAAAAAAAAAATCTACATTTGTAGGTTACACTTACATGATAAAGAGATTGCACACAGTACCTGTATGAGGTGAATTGAAAAATACTATTTCTTTTGTTTCTCATTTTTACAGTGCAAATATTTGTAAACAAAAATAATATAAAGTGAGCACTGTACACTTTGTATTCTGGGTTGTAACTGAAATCGATATATTTGAAAATGTAGAAAAACATCCAAAAATATTTAATAAATTTCAATTGCTATTCTATTGTTTAACAGTGCGATTAATCGCAATTAATTTTTTTAGTTAATTGTGTGAGTTAACTGCGATTAATCGACAGCCCTAATACCTACACCCTTATCTGAAATTTCTTACCAAGGTGATGTCTCACTTCCACATCAACCAGGTGATATATTTACTAATTTCCTTTTCTAAGTCATGTTTATAGGGATGAGGAGAGACTCATCCCTATGGTAAGAAAGAATTAGCATTTTACTTGGACAGGACTAAACCATTTAGAACATTGTCCCAATAGCCTGTGATGATTGCAGACAGGATGAAACGATTTCTGGTCTCTTCTCAAATAATCTCATTCTGGATTTCTCCTGCATGCATTTGTGCTATGACTTGACCAGTGTTACTCCTCTGAAATTGGACAATTAACTAGATCACTTGCACATTCTGCAGCCTTTCTAGCTCAAGTGTATGCTCTGGGCATTTCTAACATAGCAACTTGGTTTTCAGTACATACCTTTACATCACATTATGCCATCTCTCAGCAATCTAGAGTTGATGCGAGATTTGGACATGTGGTCCTTCAGTCATTATTCAAATAGACTCTGATCCCACCTTCAGATCAAACTGCTTGTCTGTCACCTGAAGTAGAATCCCCCTGTGCAATCACTTGAAGAAGAAACTTACTAACTTGTTCCTGAACCACTCTTCTTCCCCTCTATACTGGTGTCTGTCTGGGAAGAAGGAACTGAGGAGGGTTGGGGGCAGTTCTGCCCTTTGTACCATTACACAGCAGCATGAGGCAGCAGAGGGTGCTGGGCACTGCTGAGGGGAAAATCTCCAACAATGCACTGGGTGTGCACACACCTGAAGTGGAATGGACATGTACAACAAGAGGTATGGAACAGGTTAGTAACCCTTTCTTCTTTCTCTCCAGTATTTTATTAATTTTCTGGAAGATTTTTCTGTTTTGACTTAGCCCTGGTCTACACTAGGACTTTAGGTCGAATTTAGCAGCGTTAAATCGATGTAAACCTGCACCCGTCCACACAATGAAGCCCTTTATTTTGACTTAAAGGGCTCTTAAAATCGATTTCCTTACTCCACCCCTGACAAGTGGATTAGCGCTTAAATCGATGTTGCCGGCTCGAATTTGGGGTACTGTGGACACAATTCGATGGTATTGGCCTCCGGGAGCTATCCCAGAGTGCTCCATTATGACCGCTCTGGACAGCACTCTCAACTCAGATGCACTGGCCAGGTAGACAGGAAAAGAACCGCGAACTTTTGAATCTCATTTCCTGTTTGGCCAGCGTGGCAAGCTGCAGGTGACCATGCAGAGCTCATCAGCACAGGTGACCATAATGGAGTCCCAGAATCGCAAAAGAGCTCCAGCATGGACCGAACGGGAGGTACGGGATCTGATCGCTGTTTGGGGAGAGGAATCCGTGCTATCAGAACTCCGTTCCAGTTTTCGAAATGCCAAAACCTTTGTGAAAATCTCCCAGGGCATGAAGGACAGAGGCCATAACAGGGACCCGAAGCAGTGCCGCGTGAAACTGAAGGAGCTGAGGCAAGCCTACCAGAAAACCAGAGAGGCGAACAGCCACTCTGGGTCAGAGCCCCAAACATGCCGCTTCTATGATGAGCTGCATGCCATTTTAGGGGGTTCAGCCACCACTACCCCAGCCGTGTTGTTTGACTCCTTCAATGGAGATGGAGGCAATACGGAAGCAGGTTTTGGGGACGAAGAAGATGATAGCTCACAGCAAGCAAGCGGAGAAACCGGTTTTCCCGACAGCCAGGAACTGTTTCTCACCCTAGACCTGGAGCCAGTACCCCCCGAACCCACCCAAGGCTGCCTCCTGGACCCAGCAGGCGGAGAAGGGACCTCTGGTGAGTGTACCTTTTAAAATACTATACACGGTTTAAAAGCAAGCATGTGAAAGGATTACTTTGCCCTGGCATTTGCGGTTCTCCTAGATGTAGTCCTAAAGCCTTTGCAAAAGGTTTCTGGGGAGGGCAGCCTTATTGCGTCCTTCATGGTAGGACACTTTACCACTCCAGGCCAGTAACACGTACTCGGGAATCATTGTAGAACAAAGCATTGCAGTGTATGTTTGCTGGCATTCAAACAACATCCGTTCTTTATCTCTCTGTGTTATCCTCAGGAGAGTGAGATATAATTCATGGTCACCTGGTTGAAATAGAGTGCTTTTCTTCAGGGGACACTCAGAGGAGCCCATTCCTGCTGGGCTGTTTGCCTGTGGCTAAACAGAAATGTTCCCCGCTGTTAGCCACGGGGAGGGGGGAGGGTTGAGGGGGTAGCCACGCGGTAGGGGGAGGCAAAATGCGACCTTGTAACGAAAGCGCATGTGCTATGTATGTAATGTTAACAGCAAGGTTTACCCTGAAAGAGTGTAGCCACTGTTTTATAAAATGTGTCTTTTTAAATACTGCTGTCCCTTTTTTTTTCTCCACCAGCTGCATGTGTTTCAATGATCACAGGATCTTCTCCTTCCCAGAGGCTAGTGAAGCTTAGAAAGAAAAAAAAACGCACTCGCGATGAAATGTTCTCCGAGCTCATGCTGTCCTCCCACACTGACAGAGCACAGATGAATGCGTGGAGGCAAATAATGTCAGAGTGCAGGAAAGCACAAAATGACCGGGAGGAGAGGTGGCGGGCTGAAGAGAGTAAGTGGCGGGCTGAAGAGAGTAAGTGGTGGGCTGAAGACAGGGCTGAAGCTCAAATGTGGCGGCAGCGTGATGAGAGGAGGCAGGATTCAATGCTGAGGCTGCTGCAGGACCAAACCAGTATGCTCCAGCGTATGGTTGAGCTGCAGCAAAGGCAGCTGGAGCACAGACTGCCACTGCAGCCCCTCTGTAACCAGCCGCCCTCCTCCCCAAGTTCCATAGCCTCCACACCCAGATGCCCAAGAACGCGGTGGGGGGGCCTCCGCCCAACCAGCCACTCCACCACAGAGGATTGCCCAAAAAAAAGAAGGCTGTCATTCAATAAATTTTAAAGTTGTAAACTTTTAAAGTGCTGTGCTTAAAGTGCTGTGTGGCATTTTCCTTCCCTCCTCCACCACCCCTCCTGGGCTACCTTGGTAGTCATCCCCCTATTTGTGTGATGAATGAATAAAGAATGCATGAATGTGAAGCAACAATGACTTTATTGCCTCTGCAAGCGGTGATTGAAGGGAGGAGGGGCGGGTGGTTAGCTTACAGGGAAGTAGAGTGAACCAAGGGGCGGGGGGTTTCATCAAGGAGAAACAAACTTTCACACCGTAGCCTGGCCAGTCATGAAACTGGTTTTCAAAGCTTCTCTGATGCGTACCGCGCCCTCCTGTGCTCTTCTAACCGCCCTGGTGTCTGGCTGCGCGTAACCAGCAGCCAGGCGATTTGCCTCAGCCTCCCACCCCGCCATAAACGTCTCCCCCTTACTCTCACAGATATTGTGGAGCACACAGCAAGCAGTAATAACAGTGGGAATATTGGTTTCGCTGAGGTCTAAGCGAGTCAGTAAACTGCGCCAGCGCGCCTTTAAACGTCCAAATGCACATTCTACCACCATTCTGCACTTGCTCAGCCTGTAGTTGAACAGCTCCTGACTACTGTCCAGGCTGCCTGTGTACGGCTTCATGAGCCATGGCATTAAGGGGTAGGCTGGGTCCCCAAGGATACATATAGGCATTTCAACAACAGTTATTTTCTGGTCTGGGAATAAAGTCCCTTCCTGCAGCTTTTGAAACAGACCAGAGTTCCTGACGATGCGAGCATCATGCACCTTTCCCGGCCATCCCACGTTGATGTTGGTGAAACGTCCCTTGTGATCCACCAGAGCTTGCAGCACTATCGAAAAGTACCCCTTGCGGTTTATGTACTCGGCGGCTTGGTGCTCCGGTGCCAAGATAGGGATATGGGTTCCGTCTATAGCCCCACCACAGTTAGGGAATCCCATTGCAGCAAAGCCATCCACTATGACCTGCACATTTCCCAGGGTCACTACCCTTGATATCAGCAGATCTTTGATTGCGTGGGCTACTTGCATCACAGCAGCCCCCACAGTAGATTTGCCCACTCCAAATTGATTCCCAACTGACCGGTAGCTGTCTGGCGTTGCAAGCTTCCACAGGGCTATCGCCACTCGCTTCTCAACTGTGAGGGCTGCTCTTATCTTGGTATTCATGCGCCTCAGGGCAGGGGAAAGCAAGTCACAAAGTTCCATGAAAGTGCCCTTACGCATTCGAAAGTTTCGCAGCCACTGGGAATCGTCCCAGACCTGCAACACTATGCGGTCCCACCAGTCTGTGCTTGTTTCCCGAGCCCAGAATCGGCGTTCCACAGCATGAACCTGCCCCATTAGCACCATGATGCATGCATTGGCAGGGCCCATGCTTTCAGAGAAATCTGTGTCCATGTCCTGATCACTCACGTGACCGCGCTGACGTCGCCTCCTCGCCCGGTATCGCTTTGCCAGGGTCTGGTGCTGCATATACTGCTGGATAATGCGTGTGGTGTTTAATGTGCTCCTAATTGCCAAAGTGAGCTGAGCGGCCTCCATGCTTGCCTTGGTATGGCGTCCGCACAGAAAAAAGGCGCGGAACGATTGTCTGCCGTTGCTCTGACAGAGGGAGGGGCGACTGATGACACGGCTTACAGGGTTGGCTTCAGGGAGCTAAAATCAACAAAGGGGGTGCCTGTACATCAAGGAGTATTTCAGGCAGGACTTCACGGAGGGTTCCAATAAGAAATGGTGCACCTAAGTTATCGTTCTTATTGGAACAAGGAGGTTAGCCTGGCCTCTGATTGATACATGGCTAGATTTACCTCGCTGCACCTTCTCTGTGAGTGACTGCAGTGTGACCTAGAGGAATGAGTCCCCTAGACAGGGGAGGAGGCAAATGAGTACAAAACAAATCTGGTCTATTTCTTGTTTTGACCCACTCCATCTATCTTTTACATCTTTGGCTGGCAGCATACGGTGCAGAAGGACTGCATGCCATCCACATCTCATGGCTGCTCGGCAGAAGATGGTACAGTACGACTGCTAGCCATCCTCATCTCTTGCCTGCCTGGCAGAAGATGGTACAATACGACTACTAGCAATCCTCATCTCTTGCCTGCCTGGCAGAAGATGGTACAGTACGACTGCTAGCAGTCCGTATCGCCTGCCCGCTCACCATAAGACGGTTCAATAGGACAGACTGCAGGACTAAAGAGAATGACCTGGTCAAGTCACTCCAAATTTAGTCCCTGCGCCCATGTCTGCCCAGGCGCTCCCAGCCGACGTGGCCAGGAGCACCTCGGACACGACGAGGACGACTACCAATCGTATTGCACCGTCTGCTGCCAGAAGGCAATGGGTTGCTGCTACTGTGCAGCAAAGCCGTACCGCGTCTGCCAGCACCCAGGAGACATAGGGTGACGGTTACCTGAGCGGGCTCCATGCTTGCCGTGGTATGGCGTCTGCACAGGTAACTCAGGAAAAAAGGCGCGAAATGATTGTCTGCCCTTGCTTTCACGGAGGGAAGGAGGGAACGGGGGCCTGACGATACGTACCCAGAACCACCCGCGACAATGTTTTAGCCCCATCAGAGTGCTCCATTGTGACTGCTCTGGACAGCACTCTCAGATGCCCGATTGTTTGCCGTTGCTCTGACGCCGGGAGGGGCGCTTACAGGGTTGGCTTCAGGGAGCTAAAATCAACAAAGGGGGTGGCTTTACATCTAGGAGTATTTCAGGCAGGACTTCATGGAGGGTTCCAATAAGAAATGGTGCACCTAAGTTATCGTTCTTATTGGAACAAGAAGGTTAGCCTGGCCTCTGATTGATACATGGCTAGATTTACCTCACTGCACCTTCTCTGTGAGTGACTGCAGTGTGACCTAGAAGAATGAGTCCCCTAGACAGGGGATGGGGGGAAGCAAATGAGTACAAAACAAATCTGGTCTATTTCTTGTTTTGATCCACTCCATCTATCTTTTACATCTTTGGCTGGCAGCAGACGGTGCAGAAGGACTGCATGCCATCCACATCTCATGGCTGCTCGGCAGAAGATGGTACAGTACGACTGCTAGCAGTCCGTATCGCCTGCCCGCTCACCATAAGACGGTTCAATAGGACTGACTGCAGGACTAAAGAGAATGACCTGGTCAAGTCACTCCAAATTTAGTCCCTGCGCCCATGTCTGCCCAGGCGCTCCCAGCTGACGTGGCCAGGAGCACCTCGGACATGACGATGACGGCTACCAGTCGTACTGTACCATCTGCTGCCACAAGGCAAGGGGTTGCTGCTACTGTGTAGCAATGCCGTACCGCGTCTGCCAGCACCCAGGAGACATACGGTGACGGTTACCTGAGCGGGCTCCATGCTTGCCGTGGTATGGCGTCTGCACAGGTAACTCAGGAAAAAAGGCGCGAAACGATTGTCTGCCCTTGCTTTCATGGAGGGAGGGAGGGAACGGGGGCCTGACGATATGTACCCAGAACCACCCGCGACAATGTTTTAGCCCCATCAGGCATTGGGATCTCAACCCAGAATTCCAATGGGCAGCGGAGACTGCGGGAACTGTGGGATAGCTACCCACAGTGCAATGCTCCGGAAGTCGACTCTAGCCTCGGTACTGTGGAAGCGCTCCGCCGAGTTAATGCACTTAATGCACTTAGAGCATTTTCTGTGGGGACACACACACTCGAATATATAAAACCGATTTCTAAAAAACCGACTTCTATAAATTCGACGTTATTCCGTAGTGTAGACATACCCTTAGCTTTTCAACAATCTTTTGTAAGGTGGTGGTGTCATCCCAATTGTATAGATGGGGAAGTTGAGGTACAGAGAAATGTACTAACTTCAGCTGACTGGGAACCTGTTCCGGAGCTGGGAATAGAATGCTGATCTCCTGCCTCTGTGCTTGAAGCAGAAGCCCATTCTTTCCCTCCTTGATAGTGAGGTAATAGTGATGGGTGTAATTTTTCCTTTGTACTCTAACTTCTCCATGACAAGCACTTAGGGTTTCCACTGCACATGCCACTTAAAAATTACAAAAGAACAGACATTTAATTTTACTGTTGACAAATTTCTTATACTCCTGAACTCTAGTTAAAACTGGCTTCTGCAAATTCTAGACAGCTATTGCCTATATATTAGAACAAATATCCTGTGGATTATTTAGGAGACACTCTCTGAACAAAGTTCTTAAGCAGCTACTTTGGTTCCAGGGTAAAAAGTGAGGACATTTTAATTTGTGATTGCATCAGATATCTGTAGATATCAAACAAACAAACTTGTAGCCTGTGTAGAATGTGTTTGTGGTTTCAGTCTGGTTTCCAGTGATCAGGTACATTTCTTTTTCTGGTGTGGATACCTAATTAGCATATTTCAGTAGATGCTCCAAGGACTGAATAGGAATGGAAACTGAACTCTCCCAGAGGGGTTCAGTTAAGGCAAGTTGGCTAGTCAGTTTGGGGAACCTATTCTGTAGACCGAGAGGGCTTTGGTCTTCTAGCATATAAATATAGCCCCTTACCTATCTTAAGTGAATTTAACAGTTACAAAAATGGCAAGTGTAGGCTGATTAAATTGGCATATATGAACTGGATCACATAGAACTGTGTTCATATTTTGTAGTGATGTTTGTGATGCTGCTAAGTGAGTTTGCTTTTTCAAAGCGGTGGTGAAAGTTTTTCAACTGTGTAAATATTGTAAATACAGTGTGCCAAATTTAGCTCTGGTATAAATATGTTGCAACTCCATTGAGGACAACATGTGGGCCAAAGTTTTAGGGATCCTGAATAGTTTTGCCAGGGTTGGAAATAATTTCCAAACTTGTAAGCAAAGTCTATTGGCCTTGGTGATCGATAAAAGTGATAGGCCTACTCACTGCTTACTATGCACCCACTGTAGCCAACCGGATACTGGATACAATATCAGGGGAGTACAGTGGAACAGTAAGTAAGAGTAGGAGGTGCCTATAATTTTTAAAAATTATTTGAATCCCAAAAATGTAGGGCCCTATTAGAAGGACTCTTATCTCAAAGATTACTATATTTGTTGTTAGTTTTAGCCAGGAAAGATGCATATAAGCAACTGATACTTGCATTTATTTGTATCCAAATGTTGGTCCCCAAATCTAAAAATACCAGTATTAACATCTATGCACAGCCCTGGTATAGTATCACTGTTGATTGATTGCAACAACATAAATTGTTGTATACTCCTGTATTTAGATTTCTACTAGTCCAGGCAAAGAATTTTCCAGAGCCAAACATAAACACGCAGAATTTGCAGAGCTCCTAATTTTGGTGGAAATTCCTAACTGATACACATTTACCCCTTCTTCAGCATCAGGTCGTTGTTCCATCACATTTATCAGTGAAAACGCCTACATAAAAGAAATAAATTCCTTTAAAAAAAATGGAGAAGAAGTAGAGGTGTAAGTTTACTGAGTCCGTTATTACTTAGCTTGCTTTTAGTGCTGGCTAATGCTATATTGAGTCTTTCCTTGACTGGGCCTACTTATGCAGAAAGGAAAGAACTGCAGCAAATTGGTGCCTGTTTCCCCAAGCCTGCTCAGTGTCACCTTACAGAGATCAGAAAATACCTCCCTCTTCCTCAGCTGGGACCCAGCTGAAGAAGAGCTCTCTTCAGAGACCCAGTCTTTACTTAGCAATAATGGATATTAGGTATAATATTGTTCTAGTTCATATTATTACTGGGCCTGCTTCTACTCTTTTTTTTTTTTTTTTATAAATCAGGAACAACTCCGATGAAGACACTAGAACTGTGCCAGCATAAAACTGGTGTGAGAACAGAACCAGGACCACTCCGCATTCCTGATAAAGAGCTCTAAAGTGGAGAAGGCATGTGATTTTCTATTTTCTTTATCTACAGCTTTAACCCTCTCAGGAGAGCAATGATAAGATTAAAAGAACCAGGCTTTCTTCTTACTATCTGCCCCCTCCTACCTGAAGAAATCCATTAGGAAGAAGTTCAACCCATAGACACAGAATTTGACCCTCCTTTATCTGAAATGGTAGAAGAGGTGCCTTTCTTGAGATACTGTGACAAGGAGGGCTCACCTTTGGAAATAAGTGTGTAAAACCACAACTCCTTCCCCCCCCCCAAACAAACAAACAAACAAAACCCCAGAAGTTTCAGATGAAGGAATGCAGTTGTTCTCTGCATTTTGTTAGTCAGCTTTCTGTGGAAAAAATATAAGCAAAACTATTTAAAAAAAAAAAAACAACCCTGATACTAGGACTCCTCTCCAAATGGTTAATATTAAATTCCTCAGAATCTGTGAGAAGGTTGCAAATTTAAGTGTTCTGCATTAACAAATGCCCACATTAAAGTTGCATGCAAAACTTTAACTCTGCTCCTTTTTGCATATGTGTTATGCTACCCTTTTTAGGATTATATGTTATTATTTTGTAGGTTGCATATAAGTTATTTGATGCCCAATAAAAGAGGAAAAAGTGACATCTATTTACATTACTAAAACAAATAAAAATGGAAGTATGCGGTGACTGTAACATCAACCAAAACTAAAAATGCTGTATTTTCTCTATGGACACAAAATCCTGATTATAAAAATTAGTAATGTAAACACATATGTAAATATATTATTTTTAGCCTCACTGTTCGATGAGTAGACTTTCTTCATTTACTGCACAATGTCTAATCTGAGCAATGAATGACTGAGGTCCTACAGGAATAATAGTATGTGATCACTATAAATACTGTATTGTAATATATATGCACAAAGAGACAGAGTTAAAGTTGTGTTTTTAGACTTTCTATGCACTGATAGAATGTGCTCCAGCAAACAAAAATACTGGTATTTGGGACTTGTTCCTATGCTCATTGAAAGCAATGGCAAAATGCCAATTGACTTTAATGGTCAATGTGTTTTAGCTTTTTTGAAATATTAGCTCTGTTTGGGAGGCGGAAATGGGAATCTAGACCAATAAGAAAAATCAGTTTATTAATGAATTAGACAAATTATGTATATTTGGAAGCCTCATTTGCTACCTCTTTTTTACAGATCCACTTGTAAAGAAGTCAGAAAGAGTCCAAGTAAAACACCTTTAACAAATTCACATTAAATGTTTGTCTCCTAATGGTGGGGCTAGTGAAGTGAGACCTGAATTAAATCTCAACATGATAGTCTCCTGAGTAGACTTTCCTATCTGACAAATGCTTATCTGTTGATTCAAATACTCCTAATAATTCTTTAAAATGCAGCATCAGTCTTTGACATTTTGACAGAAATGGATGAAAAGCCACTAGCTTGGCAAGTGCTATGATGCAGAATGGTTTTTATCAATATGAGTAAGCAGATGTAAAAATATTAACTGGTGTTTTCACTTGTTTGTTTTTTCCATAAAACAGATAAAATTAAGATTTTGTGTTTATAATCTGCACAAATCCATATTTAAAAGCCAATGGCATATATGTATGTTTAGGCTTCTTGAAATCCACTAATAGTCAAAGAAGGTAATAACTGAGTTCTTAGTGACAACATAGTAAACATTTATTTGATGGCAGCACCCAAATGCCCCACTTGGAACCAGGGTTAAGAGGGTTGGGAAACTGTACAAATGTAATTAATCTTTTTATATACACACACATATTTAGTTGTAATGAGAAGCATTGCTTGGAAAATCCTGACGTCCTCTATTCTCAGAAAAAGTGCTGCATGAGTGACAATACAAGCTTCCTGCAGCAAACCCAGAACCCTGACACAGAGAGGACCCCCTTTACACGAGAGGGTTGTCTCCGTTTCCCTTTAATACTTGACCTCTTCTGCCATTAAGGGTGCCACTGACAGTGGTGGTGAATTCCTCCCCATTGGGAACTGGTCTGACAAAACCACATTTTTCACATCTCTAGAATACTACTAACACTTTCTGGTCTTAAACAGCACCTTTTTCATCAGCAGATCTAAACAGTTTTACAAAGTGGATGTAGCATTATTCTCCACATGCAGCATAGTCATGAATCTAACCCTATGACTTGCATTGTAACTTGGTGTGCGTGTATATATATATATAAAATTAAATAAGAAATTTCAATTATACTTAGGCTTGGCAGAATTTGATTTTTTTTAAAAATAGGTTTAATGGATAATATTGATTATGTGGGGTGTGAGACAATAATTATGTAATTACGGTAGACACTGAGATTCAAAATTAACTCTATAACCATTGAAACACAAATTGTCAACATCACATGTCAAAATATACAAAATAAATATCCAGTTTGGAAAAGAGATGGCTAAGGGGAGATATGATTGAGGTCTATAAAATTATGACTGGTATAGAGAAAGTAGATAAGGAAGTGTTGTTTACTATTTCTTATAACACAAGAAGTCTTATGAAGTGAGCTGTAGCTCACGAAAGCTTATGCTCAAATAAATTGGTTAGTCTCTAAGGTGCCACAAGTACTCCTTTTCTTTTTACAAGAACTAGGGATCACCAACTGAAATTAATAGGCAGCAGATTTAAAACAAATAAAAGGAAGTATTTCTTCAAACAATGCACAGTTAACCTGTGGAACTCATTGCTAGAGGATGTGAAGGCCAAGACCATAACAGGGTTCAAAAAAGAACTAGATAAATTCATGGAGGATAGGTCCATCAATGGCTATTAGCCAGGATGGGCAGAAATGGTGTCCCTAGCCTCTGTTTGCCAGAAGCTGGGAATGAGCGACAGGGAATGGATCACTTGATGATTACCTGTTCTGTTCATTCCCTCTTGGGCACCTGGCACTGGCCACTATCAGAAGACAGGATACTGGCCTAGATGGACCCTTGGTCTCACCCAGTAGGACCATTCTTATGTTCTTATCCTTAAATCAAACACTAATAACTTCTCAAACTGCATTTTTCTTATTTTGCCTATCTGTAAATTTCAATGATCATTGATGGAAATATTATTTTCATTGGGGGGGGCTTTGGGGTGTGTGTGTGTGTGCACGTGCAGTGAAAGCAGCATTTAATGATAAAAATCTGATCCTTCCAAGCCTAATTATACTACAGCAAGAGTGATAAGAACTGTTACAGTTAAGGCTCCTAAGGCTTTTCCACACTAACTCCCTGCTTTGTTACATGTAACTTTTCAGAACTTTTGATCTTTAAAGAAGTGACTAAATATCCATGAAGAGATATGAGAAAGACATGAAGAGGTAGGAGCCCAGAAAGAAGGAGAAAAGGCCAAAAAAAATTCTGAAAGTTATCAGCATATTGGGGACAAAAGACTATAGAATTAGAAATGATCAACCAGAGGGACAAGTGTAGTGACCCTTCAGATAAAGGTAAATGGTTCTCAGAGATCTATGGTGTGGCTCTGAGAGCAAAATTTGGCCCTAATATTGTCTTGTCACACCACAGAGATCTTGGTGGGGAAATATGTGGGGGCAGCAGTTAACACACTGCACTTCCCTTTAATCCCCACTAACACTAGAGAATACTCGTTGACGATCTATTTCCATCAGGTGATGTCTTGTAAATGATTATTTTCTATAGATGTTACTGAAAACAAAAGGAAATTCTTATATACATAAGTATTATATACTTTCTATTATGTACAGTGTAAAGAATTTTAATAAAGCTAATTTGTCTAAATTTATTACAAAGGTTAGAAGGTTTCCACAAGAAACTATAAATATTAATGTATTATGGGTTGTGAACAAGCTATCTAGGACATAATTCAGACAAGATGGAGGGCATGCTGATTATTGGGGGGCAAAAGAATATGAAAACGATGGTGCCTGCACCTATTATTGAGAGGGTTCACCCTGCCTTTCTGAAGGAGATTTGTGATTCAGATTTCTTCATACCTTTATGCTCCTGCAGATCCAGGTGTCTTCCATGGGCCAAAGTACTTTTTTCCCCATCTGCTCATAATGTGATAATTATGGCTATTGCCGATGGGAACCTTGCTATAGATATCTATGCTTTTGACCTCCAGGTTGAATTACTGTATTGTGCTTTCCAGGGTTCCTGAAAAAGCCGCCGACTGACTACATAATGAGGTTAGTTAAAGGAATTACTATAGATTACACTGGCTTCCTATACGGTCAGTTAAAGGTGTCCGATATTGATCTATAGATTCCTAGATAACTTGGGTCATTTACTGGAAAGACCTCCTCTTTCCTATGAAACACTGCAGCAAGTCCAATCATCTGATGTGTTCTCCCTGACAGTTCTAAGATTTGAACATGAGGGGAGACTTCGTGCAGGGCGTTCACAACAGAGGCTCCTCAACTCTGGAGTTTCCCTGTTGGTCTAATAAAACCAGAGTTAAATCTTCTCGCTCAAACTGGCAGAATCTTTCAATGCAGAAAAAGCTCTTTAAGTGTGACAAACGTAATTTAGTTGAAGGTTTGAGGAGTTGAAAGATTTTGAGGCATACTCCTTATTGACATAAACTTGGTCACCCATCAGCTTCTTTTAGTACCATGCAAGAGTGACATGTCATGATGTAGAAACAGGAAAAAAACTCCCTTTCCAGTCTCCACTGTACAATAATTAACTGGGTATCCAAGTTAAGCTGCTAATTCAGAGGTCTAAAGTTTGAGACTTTGTTGTCTGAATTATTTTCCTGTGAATATTTTAACTAAAAAGCTAAATTAAAATAGAGTAACATGTAACTTCTTAGTCTAACAAGGCTCTGGCTCATGACCTTTGGATTAGTAAAACAGCTCTTCTACTGTACCTAGTCAGCCACAAAAGATTATGGGGAACTAGGACATTTTCATTAGTGTCTCTTCTGAACTGCCTGACACAAAGGGATGCAGCTGCAGTTGTAGTGCAAAAGTTAAATATTAAAAAGTAAAATGCTAAGGACCAAAAGGGTTTTTTTGGGGAAAGTGATATGTAACTTGTCATTTACTTTAAGTGCTTTATATCTTTTAAAAACCCTTCTAATTCACCAATATTTACGGATATGTTGCATAGCTCTACATTTAAGTGGTTTTAAAATGTTAGAACAACTTTTCCAGTAAAAATGTAGACAAGATGAGTAGTGTCCCAGTCTCTTCTATATGCCACACAGCTAAATAGGTAGAGCAGTTATACTGCTATTCCATGTGCTCTGTGTTTGAAACTTATGTACTTAAAGTCAATTTTTACATTGTTTTTCATTTAAAACCTTATCCTGAAGAATGCTGATCACCCTAATTTCCTATTGTCTTCAATACAGTTGCTCAGGAGTACATACTCACCACCTTGCAGGAATGGGTCATTTAAAAAATTATCTCGACCAAAAAAATCTCAAATTGTGGAAGAGCAGATTGTTACAGTTGTTTCTGCTGGCAGGTAGTAGCAATGGGAAAAAGATGACGTGTTGATTTTGATGTCTTACAGAACAAACATTAAGCTATTAATGACAAGTATTATCAGCAACAGAAGCTGCCCTGTATTGCCTTTCCCCTTACTGGGAGTTCTAACTCTGAAGAGTGACTATAAAAGTGACATTGCAGATTCCTATGTTTATTTTCCCTCACTGATTTCCATAGAAAATATCTTCATTTTACAAGTAAAAAGATTATTTTTTTCTAACTTCCAGCCTTTTGATCACAGCCTCTTCTGTGAGTGTCAAGCTGGGCTCTTTCTACCTTGTTTATTTTTACTAGTAACAAAGGTTCTGTAATTAGGACCAGATATACCTCTCATTGAAGTCAATGTGAATTTTCCCTTTAATTTAGGGTTTTCCATTAAGTCTGTAATCCATAAAATAAAATTGCTCCCTCATACACCTCTACCACACTCCCACACCTATGCAGCAAAAAACGGTGTCTCCTGTTTACAGGACTAGCTGCACCTCTGTCCCCTTTCCTGGTTTCTTTTGAATGCACCCTATCTGGTGTCAGACTTCATGCCTTTACCTCTCCTGTAATGGAATCACATGAATCTCCCACTCTCAGACCAGGTTCTGGGCTACAGCACCTTGTGTATCAGCTGGGCTTACCTAGCAGCTCCAACTGGGTTTTTTATCTGGAGTTCTTCCCTTCAGGAGTCTGTGACCAGTGGTATTTGGTGACAAAGCCACTCTTTTTTAAAAAAGAGTATTGTTTATTTTAACTGTAGGAGCAAAGCATTAGAGGATAAAGGATTTTTAAACAACAAACAATCTACACAAGTCTGTTTTACCTAATGGCTTACCCATCCCCTGATAGTAGCCTAGGCAGGCCTAGCTTCCTCAGATACCCCAGTGAATACCTGTATCTTAGTTTTGTTCCCCCTAACAACTCCCTCTCTTGAGAGACAAAGAGAGAGAGAGAGTCCCTTTTAAAACTGCTTATAGTCTTTTTGATCTTGTGTGTTCCTGGGCTTAGGCCAGGGCTTAAATTCAGCCAGAGTTTTTATAGCATGTTGGGGGATGGAGGCTGGGGTTTCGGGAAATACTCTATAAACTGCACTTCCCTTTGATCGCCACTAATACTAGAGAATACTTGTTAATTATCTGTTCTTCTTCGAGTGCTTGCTCATATTGATTCCAGTTAGGTGTGTGCACGCCGCGTGCACAGTTTGCTGGAAGGTTTTTCCCCTAGCAGCATCCGTCGGTTCGGCTCTGGAGCCCCTTGGAGTCGCGCCTTCATGGCGCTGCGTATAGGGCCCTGTTGACCTGCCGCCTCTTCAGTTCCTTCTTACCGCCAGTGACAGGAGTCGGAGCGTTTCGTCTCTCGTTTTCAATGAGCGATCCTCTAGCATAGTATTTCTGTAAATAGGTAGTTTTAAAAGTTGTTTGTAGTTAGTTAGATATTTGAACTCTGGGTACCTTCCCGTTCCCCTGGTACCATGGCCAACACAATGGCAAGTACTGGCTCAGATACTGACTCAGTGGCCCTTCTGGATCTCATGGGTTTACCACCAATCCCAGTAGTCCGCCTTGGCATACTTCTTTTTGGTCACTTCCGAGACAAGGATGAGTCTAGGACCAGGGATCTCTCTCAAGCATAAGGCGCTGCTACAGCTGCTAGCCCTATGATCGGCACTGCGGCCAGCACTGACAGCAGGACTGGTGCTGCACCCGGCACCGTGTCCAGCACTGCGGCTATGATCAGTGCCACGGAAGGCACTGCGGCCAGCACTGACAGCAGGACTGGTGCTGCACCCGGCACCGTGTCCAGCACTGCGGTTATGATCAGTGCCACGGAAGGCACTGCGCCCAGTACTGACAGCAGGACTGGTGCTGCACCCGGCACCGCGTCCAGCACTGTGGCTATGATCAGTGCCACGGAAGGCACTGCGGCCAGCACTGACAGCAGGACTGGTGCTGCACCCGGCACCGTGTCCAGCACTGTGGCTATGATCAGTGCCACGGAAGGCACTGCGGCCAGCACTGACAGCAGGACTGGTGCTGCACCCGGCACCGTGTCCAGCACTGCGGCTATGATCAGTGCCACGGAAGGCACTGCGGCCAGCACTGACAGCAGGACTGGTGCTGCACCCGGCACCGTGTCCAGCACTGCGGTTATGATCAGTGCCACGGAAGGCACTGCGCCCAGTACTGACAGCAGGACTGGTGCTGCACCCGGCACCGCGTCCAGCACTGTGGCTATGATCAGTGCCACGGAAGGCACTGCGGCCAGCACTGACAGCAGGACTGGTGCTGCACCCGGCACCGTGTCCAGCACTGTGGCTATGATCAGTGCCACGGAAGGCACTGCGGCCAGCACTGACAGCAGGACTGGTGCTGCACCCGGCACCGTGTCCAGCACTGTGGCTATGATCAGTGCCACGGAAGGCACTGCGGCCAGCACTGACAGCAGGACTGGTGCTGCACCCGGCACCGTGTCCAGCACTGTGGCTATGATCAGTGCCACGGAAGGCACTGCGCCCAGCACTGACAGGAGGACTGGTGCTGCACCCAGCACCGTGTCCAGCACTGTGGCTATGATCAGTGCCATGGAAGGCACTGCGGCCAGCACTGACAGCAGGACTGGTGCTTCACCCGGCACCGTGTCCAGCACTGTGGCTATGATCAGTGCCACGGAAGGCACTGCGGCCAGCACTGACAGCAGGACTGGTGCTGCACCCGGCACTGTGTCCAGCACTGTGGCTATGATCAGTGCCACGGAAGGCACTGCGCCCAGCACTGACAGGAGGACTGGTGCTGCACCCGGCACCGTGTCCAGCACTGTGGCTATGATCAGTGCCACAGAAGGCACTGCGCCCAGCACTGACAGCAGGACTGGTGCTGCACCCGGCACCGTGTCCAGCACTGTGGCTATGATCAGTGCCATGGAAGGCACTGCGGCCAGCACTGACAGCAGGACTGGTGCTGCACCCGGCACCGTGTCCAGCACTGTGGCTATGATCAGTGCCACGGAAGGCACTGCGGCCAGCACTGACAGCAGGACTGGTGCTGCACCCGTCACTGTGTCCAGCACTGTGGCTATGATCAGTGCCACGGAAGGCACTGCGCCCAGCACTGACAGCAGGACTGGTGCTGCACCCGGCACCGTGTCCAGCACTGTGGCTATGATCAGTGCCACGGAAGGCACTGCGGTCAGCACTGACAGCAGGACTGGTGCTGCACCCGGCACCATGTCCAGCACTGTGGCTATGATCAGTGCCACGGAAGGCACTGCGCCCAGCACTGACAGCAGGACTGGTGCTGCACCCGGCACTGTGTCCAGCACTGTGGCTATGATCAGTGCCACGGAAGGCACTGTGCCCAGCACTGACAGCAGGACTGGTGCTGCACCCGGCACCGTGTCCAGCACTGTGGCTATGATCAGTGCCACGGAAGGCACTGTGCCCAGCACTGACAGCGGGACTGGTGCTGCACCCGGCACCGTGTCCAGCACTGTGGCTATGATCAGTGCCACGGAAGGCACTGCGCCCAGCACTGACAGCAGGACTGATGCTGCACCCGGCACCGTGTCCAGCACTGTGGCTATGATCAGTGCCACGGAAGGCACTGCGCCCAGCACTGACAGCAGGACTGATGCTGCACCCGGCACCGTGTCCAGCACTGTGGCTATGATCAGTGCCACGGAAGGCACTGCGCCCAGCACTGACAGCAGGACTGGTGCTGCACCCGGCACTGTGTCCAGCACTGTGGCTATGATCAGTGCCACGGAAGGCACTGCGGCCAGCACCAGGGCTGGCACTGAGGCGGATTCTGATTTTGGGGCAGAGCCACAGCGTTTTGACAAACTGGATGGGCAGGACAGACCCTCCCTCGTTTGCGGTTCCTCATAGCCATCTCCAGATGAGGCTGTGGCAGGAACATAATCGGGGCCTCCCCTTCCGGACAGAAGAGCCCACCTTGAACTTCTGAAGCGGGTGGCTCAGAACCTCGGGATACAAATGGAAGAGGTCACCGAAGTGTCAGATCCAATGGTGGACATTTTGTCCCCAGCAGGATACACCAGAGTGTCCCTTCTCCTGATTAAAACCATTTAGGAGAAACAAAAACTCTCTGGCAAACACCATTCTTTCTGGCTCCTACAGCTAAAGGAGTCGAGAGAAAGTACTTTGTGCCCTCCAAGGGCTACGAATATTTGTTTGCCCAACCCCTGCCAGACTCTGTGGTGGTGGTGGCTGTCAATGAAAGGGAGAGGCAAGGGCCTACCTCTCGAGCTAAGGATGCAAAGAAGCTGGACATCTTCAGGGGGAAGATATACTCCACCGGAGGGCTCCAGTTTCAGATCACAAACCAGCAGGAGATCCTTAGCTGATATAACTTTAAATCAAGGGACCAATGTTCCAATTTTCACACCTTGTCCCACTGAACTCTAAGCCAGAATTCTTGGCTCTCGTGGATGAAGGAAGACAATCACCAGGACGTCGCTGCAAGCGGCGTTAGACTTGGCGGACTCTGTAATGTGAGTAAAGTCCTCGGGCATCGCAATACACTTTTGCTCATGGCTGCAGGCCTCAGGCCTCCCCAGGGCGGTCCAACAGACAATTCAGGATCTCCTGTTCGAGGGTGCCACATTATTTTCAGAGAAGATGGACTTGAGACTCCACAGTTTGAAAGACTCCCGAGCCACTCTGAGATCGCTGGGGCTGCACACTCCTGCCACCCAGCATAGAATATTTAGGCCTCAACACATGCCATGACCATACCAGGGGCAGTCTAGGCAGGACCAGAACCGTAGGCGATCCAGAAATCAGAACTGCTGTTGCCAACCTCAACCCCTGAACAACAGGGGATCTGGGTCGTCCAGGCTCTAGGCAGACCTCTTGAGGATGTGCCTAAGGGTGCTATACCAACCTCCTAACTGGATCCTTCTTTCCCCTTTTCGTCATGTCTGTCCCATTTTCTACTGGGCGTGGTCCCAAATTACTTCAGACCATTGGGTTCTCTGCACGGTAGAAATGGGATGTTGTCTCCAATTTTCCTCGCGCGCCCACCCCACCTCTGCTCCGTCCCTCTTCAGGGACCCTTCTTGTGAGCAACTCCTCATCCAGGAGGTACAAACCCACCTATCAGCAGGGGCTGTGTAGGAGGTTCCACTGGAGCTCAGGGGAGAGGGGTTTTACTTCCAGTGTTTCCTAATACCAAAAACAAAAGGGGGGCCTCAGACCCATCTTGGACTGCACAATCTCAACAGGTTCATGAAGAAGCTAAAGTTTCGTATGGTCTCCCTGGCCACTATTATCCTGTTCCTGGATCCAGGAGATTGGTATGCCGCCCTCGACTTGAAGGACACACATTTCCATAATCCCACCCCACAGGCACTTCTTAAGGTTTGTAATTGGGAGTACCCGCTACCAGTTCACATTACTACCATTCGGCCTATCATCAGTGCCTTGGGTGTTCACCAAATGTATGTCGGTCATGGCCGCTTTTCTGCAGAAAAGGCAGGTTAAGGTATTTCCATACCTAGATAACTGGCTAGTCAAGGGCTGGTCCAGGACACAAGTGGATCAACATGTCTCCCTCACAAGATCCTATAAGGTGGCATTTTTGGTTGCAATAACATCAGCCAGAAGGGTGTCCGAGCTCAAGGCTGTCACATCCGACCCTCCATATACTATTTTTTACAAAGACAAGGAGCAATTGCGACCTCGCCCAGCGTTCCTCCCAAAGGTGGTCTCGAATTTCCATGCCAATCAAGACCTATTCCTTCCGGTCTTTTTCCCGAAACCCCATGCCAATAGCCTCGTGCAGCGGCTCCACTCCCTGGATGTGCAGTGTGCACCTGCGTTTTATATTGAACAAACTAAGCCATTCCGCAAGTCGAACCAGCTGTTTGTTGCAGTAGCAGACAGGATGAAAAGGCCTCCCAGTGTCCACGCAAAGGATATCATTGTGGATCACATCCTGTATCCTTGCTTGTGTGGAAGTATAACATTGTATAAGGGGACATGCTGGATACATTGTATTTGAGAGGGCATGCCAAAACATGTTACAAAGTATCTGAGGGAGCACACCTAGGGACAGTTAGCTTTTGAATGGAGAAGCAATTAAGATAGAGCCAGCATGTCTAAGAAGCAGGCATCAGAATGGAAGATGTGAAGGGCAATTAGTTAAGTTAACTGGAAGCTGTTAAAGGAGATTGTTAAGGGTGGCAGGTAATTGAAGATACGTGACTGGTCTCAGGGATCTCGAAGGGTGGTGACTAAAATCTTTTTCTTCTTTTGTCTGTAACTTCTCTGTAACTTGTTCTCCAAAAAACTGTATAAATTAAAAGACACAAGCCCCACTCGGGGGGCTCACTTCTAAATGTATTAGCAGAGCAGCTTTGCCAATAAAACAGAGTGGTCTGATAAATTGTGAGTCTGAGTCAAACTTTGACACTTGTTACGACCTGCAAAGGTCTCTGCCCCTGCCCTAACTCCACCAGAGCTCAGGCGTCCTCAGCATTCTTCCTAGCCCAGGTCACAATCCAGGAGATATGTAGAATGGCAACGTGGTCCTTTGGTCCACACCTTCACTTCCCATTACACTATCACCCACCACTCTAGGGACGATGCAGTGTTTGGCAGGGCTGTGCTTCAACCAGCAATTCCATGAACTCCGACCCCACCTCCTAGGTAAGGCTTGGGAGTCACCTAATTGGAATCGATAAGAGCAAGCACTCCAATAAGAAGAAACAGTTACTCACCTTCTCATAACTGTTCTTCGAGATGTGTTGCTCATATCCATTCCAAACCCACCCGCCTTCCCCTCTGTCAGAGTATACGGCAAAAAGGAACTGGAGAGGCAGCGAGTTGGCAGGGCCCTATATACAGCACCATGAAGGCTCGACTCCAGGGGGCTCCAGAGCCAACCTGATGGATGCTGCTAGGGGAAAAACCTTCCGGCGATCTGTGCACACACCTAATTGGAATGGATATGAGCAACACATCTCAAAGAACAACAGTTACGAGAAGGTGAGTGATTGTTTCTTTCCATCAGGTGGTGTCTTGTAAATTAATATTTTCTATTCTATAAGAATTTAAATCCTTTCTGGGAAAAACTGATTTGCAGGTTGGCTGCTGAGAAGTCTTCAAAGCTACCAGTATGGGCACTGTTTCTTAGCAATGCTCATGAGCCACTGCTGTCATGAGCCATTTTGCTTTCTTCCTAGTTGTTCTTCACTACAGCTCCCTATTAAACTAAGCCCATATATTCATTCAGTAAACATCCCATACTACCGTTCTGTCTAAACAGACCGATAGCCAGGTCAACACACAGTATTCATCAATTATTACAGCTCCTCCTCCATCATGCTGGGTCTCATCACACTCAGACAAGTGATTCATTTCCCAGGCCTATGGCTGCCTATCATAAGAAAGGGGTCTTACATACCTGGTAAAGAGACTTGGACACATAGTTCATGGAACTGGACCAATAAAATTTCAGTTTATTAAGCGATTGAGAAAAATACAAATCAAAACGGTTTAGGATTTATCCGTCTTCTAACCCCATATCACTAACCCTGCCTTCTCTCCTTACTGCTGAAACTGCTGTGGGCATTATGGTTTACTGATACATACTTAGTGGTTATGTGTTTTGGGGCTTCCTGGGCTCAGATCCAAAAGCACAGAACAGACTTTTACTTCATGTGCCACTAATCCCCTAGTATTAATTCATATATTTCCCCCTGTGCTTTTGGTGGACGGTCACTGTGATCTCAGTGGGCATTTGATTTGGGCTGCTAAGAAAATAGATACTGGGTAAAGTTGCCAAAACCATCCAAGTGGTTTAGGAGAAAAAATACCATTTTCAAAGCAATTTAGGCACTTACGAGCCTAAGTCTAATTGAAATCCACTGTTAATATTACACCATTCGATTGTTTGCCTCATTCCCAAGAAATAAAGATAATCTAACATAGAATAGATTGTTTTATTTATTTAGTTACATCTCTTTGGCAATTAACAGTGTGACTCCAGTGGGAAGTGAGATTAAAATAGTAATTTGTTGGGCACGCTAATTTGAACATGAGGGGGGGGCTGCTTATTTACAAAGATTGCCCAACACTTCCCTTTATAAAATCCTATTTTTAATTCCTATTTTTAATTCCTTATGACTTTGCCAAACTTTAACTGTTTGGTCTGAAATTTTGCAGGCAGAGTGTCTATCTCAGGCTGAATGTTTTTGAAAATTTCAGCCCAAATGGTTTATCCATTTCTGAGAATGAGGCTAGTAAAAATATGATGTTTTGCCCTTGTTAAAAAATTCGGGTGCTCTTTCTTTTAAACAGTTTTTGTGCCCCCATGCATTGGAGCAGGGGCTTGAAATTTGGCAGGGGGTAGCCTGTGTGTCATGGATGTATCTTTTGGTGTCCTTGTAAAAGTCCACCTAAATTTGGTCAAATTTATAAGCCATTGAAAAATTGCAGCGAGAACATGCTCAGTGAGGATAGAATCTTCAGAGATTTTTGTTGTTATGTTCTAGTTAGTCTCCACTGAATCAAACAGCTTTGAGTCCTGACTGGATTGTGCATGCACCATTGCACAGAGTGACTGAGCACACCCAGCCCAGGGTGATAAGGCTCATTCCCTGTAATGGCTGCTCCAAGCTGAGGTGGAGCTGGGCACAAGAGTAGGGAGTGTGCTGGCAACCAGGCAACTTGGAGGAGGAAGCCATCTGCTTCAAATGCTGAGTGGACAAAAGCTGGTCTGGAGGGAGGGAAAGGAACAGAGACAGGGACTAGAGAGAAGAAACAATGACCAAGCTGGAGAGGGAGGCTGGGACTGGCAGTCAGTTTTCTGGGGGGAGGGAAACATTGAGCTCAGACAAAGAGCTGGAGGGAGACAGGGAGAAAGGATGGGGGCAGGGGAGAGGAGAGGTAGATCTGACCAGGAGCTGAGGCACTGAGGGAGAACTGGGACTGGCTGGGCATAGAGACTGGGACCAAGCGTTGCATGTGGGGAGACTGGAGGAAGGGGCTAGGTAGGGAGACTGAAATTGGATGAAGAAGCTGGGGAGGGAGACTAGGACTGGGAACTAGTGAGGGGCAGGGGAGAGACACATTGGAGTGGGGAAGTGGGACTGGGTATGCAAGATGATTGGGACTGGGTGCGGGGAGGGGTAAAGACTGGCAGTGGGGTGAGGGAGATAGGGATTTCGACAGCAAGCACAGCAATAAAGACTAGAACTGGCTGGGTAAAGTGACTGGGATGGGAAGCCTGAGAAGTGGAGACGGGGACTGGCTAGGTGAGGATAAAAGAACTACAACAAGGAGCTAGGAGTGAAGAAGAGAAGACAGGGACAGGTTAGAAGGAATGGGCAGAAAAGATAGTTTTGAGGGAAATGGGCAGAGACTGTTCCACTAGAGCACACCTCTCCATAGACTGGAATGGAAACCAGGATTCCTGAGTCTCCCCATTTCTCTGCTGTCAGCAAATATGTGGGCAATCTACTGGCAAAGTATGCACTAATATTTCTTGTTGCCCTCTGGTGCTGGTCCACATAAAGGATGACAACCTACTATTGCTATTAGTTACTCCATTAGTTCACGTGGCAAAAGTCTGTGCCGTGGGTCTAAAGGTGCCAAACCTGCCGATGACCCATGTGGGTATCAATATGATGCCACATAATAGGAATTTCATCATTTCAGTTTTCTTAATCTAGGAAAAAATAGTATGTAATTAAAGACTATCATAATGCATTTGCACAAGCAGGCAAATTAAGGTGGCATAGGCAAAATTAATTCTGGCATTTCCCAACTTTTCAATGCTTGACTTTATAACCTTATTTTAATGTTCCTTTAACATATGTTGTGTTATATTTTATGTATATGTGTGTATATATGTGTATATACACACACACACTAAACATTTTTCTGTGAAGATAATATATGGCCTTAAAATTCACTGATATGTAAAAATCCACAATTTGAGGATAGATAGTTTCTCCACCCCCAACTCCAAATGACCTGAAAAGCTGCCTCTAAATCAAGTTTTTAAGCCATAGTCTGCCACTAGTAACAGTTGTTTGCAGTGTTGTTGTAGCCATGTTGGTCCCAGGATTTTTGAGACAGGGTGGGTGATGTAGTATATTTTTACTGGACCAACTTCTGTTGTTGAAGAAAAGACACTTTTGAGCTTACACATACACAGACTTCTTCTTCTGAAGTTGGTCCAATAAAATATATTACCTCACCCACCCTGGCTCCCTAGAAACAAGAGTATAGAACGACACCTATTTGAAGGCAATAGCAAAACCCCATTGACTTTAGTAGGAGCAAGATCCGTCTTTAAGTTAAATGTAAGACGTTCGAAATTTCAATTGTTTTGTTTTAAGAGGGTGTACAGTACGAGACACTTAACACTAATGATTGACTATGGTATATCACTAATGTTCAGATCCTGGTTCCTGCAGTCCTTAGGCAGGCAAAACTCCCACTGATTTCACTGAGAGTTCTGGCTCTCTCTTCATCACCTGATCCCGTAGTAGCCAGTCCTTAGGCAATGTCTTTCACTTCAGTGAAAAGCAAATCACATGCCACCAAATGCTGTAGCTCCCTCCCCTACAGGACATTGCAGTAAAGCATGTAACTCTGAAAAAACATGTAAAAATTCAGTCCAAATAAGAACTTGGGAATAATAATAATGCTTATTTGTCCTTATTTGTTTTTCACTGCAGGGGCATACAACTCAAGCAAATATAAATAGTGGAAAGTGGGGGAAAAAAACCTTTAGATTTTGTATGTTGCATTTTTTGCATTACTGTCATGGCTTGTTTCAGGAAGATCTTAGTATAAATTTTATATGAAGACAATGGCTCCAGTTTTTCTCAATAAGTAATATTTCCATTTTTTTTAAAAGTAGTGTTTAAGGTAACTCAGTATTACCCTAACCCATCCAATTTGCATTATGAAAGTTATTTTAAAAATAAATTAATTGGAAACACTTCTTTGTACTATGGAAAGGAATCAACTGTAAATTCTACCTATTGCTTTTAATCAAGGTCAGACCAGGATGCCTGAATGGCACAGGACAATCAAAAAAGATAAAATCAGGATGAAATTCCATTTCTAAGAAGGAGAAACTGATAATAAATATATTAGGGTTGTGCTTGCTTAATGGCTTGGGTTCAAACTACCAATTTTACATTTCTCTTGCTGCATATTTATATACTTCTCATCCATTGAACAGTTACAATTCCAAGTATGGTAGATGTGATTATTGTTAAACTATGGTGTTTTCCTCCATTGTGGGATAAGCACAAAGTGTATATGGAGATTTATTTTGCTCTCCTGTCTCTGCTAATTTCACTTGAGGGAGTTTGTTACCAATATGATATTTCTTGCATGCTCCAGACTCTGTTGTTTGCAACTCATTTACATTTAAACTGCATTATGATCAAATTATGGGTTGAAAGAGGGTTATGAATGAAAGAGCCCAGACTAGAGACAGTGGGAAATACTTTAGCTGATAGTAGCATTATTACTTGCATCTTAAACAACCACCACCAAAATCCAGAGCCCTTTACAATTGTATACATGTGTAATGAATGGAAAAGGAGGAAAGCATTAGAAATCTGTTCATGAAGACCTAAATTATTACTAAAGTGGAAGAACTGCTGCAAATTTGAGAAAATTCCTAGCCTTTTGCAATATCCCCAGTGGGAGTTTCGCCTGTGATTTCAATGGGAACGGAGGTGGGTCTCAAGTGAATTTAAGAAGAAATTGATTGTACTGTGAATAGTTCCAGAAGCACCCCTACCCCAAACATAACATAAGGTAAGTGAAGTTTCTATCACATAAAAACGAGGTGGGTTGTTGTATATAGTAAGTAGAGACTCCAGAATAAATGTGACTTTTTAAACTGGAGAACTATGGTAAAGCCCATGGGAGGAAGCCACAGAGCTTTAATGCTCTGTGATGAACTGTTAAGCCCACAGAGAGATGGGGACATCTTGTACTTCAGATCTGTGCAGGCTGTCTGCTATATTAGCCTCATATTCAGAGGAGGACATAGACAGATGTACCTGTGCATATGATATACAATAAAACCTTTACAGGAGAAGGTGTGGTAAGCATAATATGATGTGGTATTAGAAATAGCACCTATAAAATAATTTATCTTTGGAAAAATCGGAGTTCTTCGGAGTGCAGACTGGCTGCAGGATTACTAAATGCTAGCGGTGACTGCAGCTCTGTTTGTACACAAGGGGGCAGATCCCCGGCTGGGGTAAATTGTAATGGTCAAGTCACAGCGGAGGCTCTGGCCACAATCTGTAAAGGTGCCTACATCTCGTTTTGCTGGATGTTAGGTCGGTTCGGTAGTTAGTAATACAGCAATCTCAGCATTTCTACAAGTTTATTAAGAGTTAGTTCTCCTTTTAGACGGGACAGGAAAAGTGAACGCTGGTCAAAAATCAATCCTTTTAATTTTTAACTTCTCTGCTCAGGGCACTTCCTTAACTAGTAAGCGATATGTCCAATCCCTGTAAATTTAAAGTTTTCACAGCTTTTCTGAATGCTTGTTTACAGGAAAACAAGAAAAGCAAACCTTTCCCAATGCGGATTTTGCATTAAAACCAGAGTAAACAGATTTTGCTGTATTTCTTCTAAACTTCTAAGTGGAGTAATTGAATTTCCTTAAACCTAAAATAATCGTTGTTCATTATTGTCTTTGAGATCGTTCACTTGACGGTACAGAGCGAGCGCCAGCCAAGCAGGAGAGCTACACTGATAGAAGTGATCGTTGAATGTAGTTTCGGAATCTGTATTCTTTAGTTGCATTTCTTGTACTACCCTTTCCCTCTAGCTGACTCTGGCTTGGAGGCATTTGGGCCCGATCCTGCTTTTCTTGCGCACCCAAACTCCCATCTAAGTCATTTGTTGGTGTAGGGATTGAAGAATCGGGTCCTTTGTTTAGTTGCTGTGGTTCAGTGGAGAAAAAGGACTTCAGAGGGAGAAAACAGTGCTGCTCTGCTTGTCCCAGGCACTTTCCCAAAGATGAGCTGTTACCCGAGCGCTGTATTTTCAGCCATAGGAGCAGCCAAGCTGATAATACTCATGACTTAATTCGCCTCCATTAATTGAAGGGCTGACCTCGAAGGAAGAAACCTTTCGAATACATTTGTGAATGAATAAAGTAAATTAAACAGTGGAATGGAACAGAAATATATCAAAACCCAAACTCCACTGACCCTAGCTGTCGGGGGGAGAGTTTCTCTTTCGCTCAGTTACCCTGTTCATATTTGGGAACCAGTGATCTTTCTACAGCTAGGGGAGGAAATAGGGACAATGCGTTTGCCTCCGAGATTAAGTAGGAACTGCCCTTGCTTTTGTGTTGATCTCAATTAAAATCTTAATCTCGAAATCCACCCCAGATAAAAATACTTTTGAAAACTCTCTGTCCCGAATGGACACACACATCTCAAGGCAGAACAACGCACGGCGTATTATTCGCCAACAGACGGGGGTTCCAAGCGCTGGAGCTCTCTGCAGTGGCTGGCGACGTTATTTATCCATAACCCGTCTTGCTTTCAGTTCCTCTGGTAGTGCCGGGCTCGCAGCAGTACGTGCTCGGGCGTGAATTGGCCAAACTGTTCCGTTCTAATTAAATGTAGCCAATCTGTGTGTTTGCTTTTCAGACACCCATTTCTATGGAAAGGATCGGCTGTACCCCTGCGTGTGGATCCCGTCCTACCCTCCCCTTGGCGTTGTTGTGGGATTAAAGCCGCGCGGCCCCATACACAAACGCAGCTGGTTCCGTTTGGTCAGCCTGAGACACTTGCTGTGAAACTACGACAAGAATTCCAGTAAGTTGGCAACACTTTCACACAAAGAAAACAACAATAGGAGAAGTCCTTCCGTGCAGAAAGGAATGTTTCAAACACTGTTCTCCTACAGTGAAAGGAGACAGGGAGGGAGGGAAGGAGGAGAGAGATTTGAAGAGGGCAGTTTCCCCCCACCCCAGCAGCTCTGGATCTTGTGATGGAGAGATCTTATCCTCTCTCTGTGATTCAGAGGTGCCAGGAAACTCGTTGAATATTCTGATCTGCCCCAGTGTTTCTTGTGGCTTGACCCCGGTGCTGTGTCGTACCACTACACCAAGCAGCCCTGAACCTGCATAAATCACAACCCTGCAAAGCCTACACTCCACATCTTATCTTTCTTATTCCCCCTCCCTTTCCTCCTCTAGCATGATAGATATTAAAAAATCCTTACGGAAACGTTTGTGGGATTAGCGTCCTAAGCGATCAACGCAAAGAAAAATACCGTATCTCCTAATCAACAACAAACCAGCCTGTATAAATTACAGCACTTTGGAAATTAGAGTCTGTGACAGGGCCAAGAAAAGTTAAGTAATGTTTCAGAAATGCCTGTCAAACTCTACAAACAAGCCCTGCAGTTTAATATAGAAGGTAAACTTTATGCAAACAATATAAGGAGTTTGTATAGATGGGGCAATTAAAATGAATAGGACAAATCATGTTGTGAGATAAATGCATCTCTCTGATACCACGATTTATACAGCAATCTCTTGTTCCTGAAATACAGGAGTATGTTGTATTTCATACAGGAGGGATTGGGGGGGGGGAGGGCTAAATGAAGTTCCCCACCTAAAGTTTTATCGTGATAAATTTCCTCTCTAAAACTACAGTGCCACTGTCAGTCACGTTAAGCTACCCGATCAACTTCTCAGCGGTTTTAACAGAATTATAAATACTGTTTGTTTAACATCATTTCTGTGTGATGCTGCCGATACTGCCTTCCCACCACAATCTTCTGATGGGCTCCAAAAATACTTCAAACAGATTAGATTAAAGGGTAATCTCCGAAAAATGCAAACATATCCCGTCTTTCTCCTTTCGAATCCTCTACTTTCCTACAGTAGTCTTGTATCTAACTCCTGAAATGGCAACACTATCGGAACCGTGGCTTGATATTTCACCCGTGATTTGTTGTGTACCTGTGACACAAAGGTCCCCTTACCAAAGCCAGGATCGTCACAGTACCCTCTGTTGACAAACTAGGAGCAGGGATATTAAAGTTTCCCTTAGCAATAGCTTCATACTCGGCCCAAGCTTTTAGTGAAACTGACTTTCTCTCCTGGGCAATCCATGAAAGGCTGGGGTGGAGAAATAAGATTCATTCTGTGATTGTCAAGGCTTCAACAGCGTTTTAGAGGTGATTGACCGCGTCTCTCTATGGAGTAATCAACTAAATCAGCGTTTTAAACTTTATACCGACGTCTGAATGTAATGACTAGTTCTAAAGCCTTTATAAGGCTCCTTCGTTTAAACCCCTTTTCTTTGCGTGGGGCATATTGTTTGTCAGTTGGGACACTGGCGTCTGAGGAGCATCAAATGCTGTTTGCTATTTAAAATCACCCCGGATCTGCCCCAAATGTATTGTAAAGCAGCACCACTGTGATGTAAAGTCATTGGAGTGCATTGGTGTGAAAGCATCCCTCCTACCCGGCAAAGTGCGCGCGGAAGGAGGGGCAAAGGCAGCCTGTGGCTGCAGGGACCTGGAGCAATGCCTGATTCCCTCATGCTAGTTCCGGGGCTGCTGGGTATAAAGAGCTTTATGCAATGTCTGGAGGGTGGGAGTTTCGTCTGCAACTAGCGGGATCAGAAAAAGACACCAGGCTGCTTGGGCTGTTGCAGGGCCGAGCAGCCTTCCTGAGCCCAGCAGCGTGCTTTCTAGGGCGCTGGAGCATCCCAGCCCAGATGGGATCTCGCCACAGGATGGACGGAGGAGCAGCAGCTTCTTGCAAAGTGCTCATATTATTCACTGCATGCATCATGCAGGCTAGTGGCCAAGGTAAGTCCCGTACTGCAGCCTAGTCTGAGTGGGACTCGGGGATCTTCCGCGCCCTCCGGGAACGCCAGGGGGAGGAGAGAGGGTCGGTGGCTGCCGGGCTGTAAGGGAGCTGCGGCCCCGGGGCTTCCTCAGCGGGCTCGAGCAGCAGGAGGTGACTCTTCCCAGAAGTTGTTTATCCTGTAGTGGAAAGTAGAGCGAGCCCGGGGGCTGTTAGAAGCGAGCCCGGCGTTTTCTGACACGGCTCGTCCTCAGGCTGGTTTCGACCTTTGCTTCTGCCAGCGTGGTTCTTTACCCAGTGAAGGGGTCGGAGTCCTGCGGGGGAGCAGTGGCTGCGCTGGGGTTACGTTTGGAAGGGCCGTTCAGGGGGTGCAAATCCACAGCGTAAAGTCACGCCGGGCTTTCATTTTCTGGAGATGCACTGGAGAGAGAAGCCTTTAACTGGGGGGAGCGCTCCTCGCAAGGAGGCCGGCCAGGGCTCCGTGCCTAAAGCGGGGCAAGACAATCGCCGGAGCCTGGCGCTTGCTACTGAAACGTGTTTATTGGCCCGAGTCTGGAGCACATCTATAAAGATCCGTCTGTGGCCGTGCTGCCGGCCCCTCTCCACGCACCAAATGCAGGTGGTTTGGGAGCCCAAAGTGAGCAGGCTGAGTGAGTGCCCCCCGTTTCTAAGAGCGGGTTTTGCAGCCCGCTCCTCGGTAAAGTTGCACCTCGAGCTGGGTCCCATTAGGCAGAGCCAGGCTTTGCTGTTTTTATTTGCACTGATCGTGCATGTGCAGCGTGTACGTGTCTGTTGTATGTGTAACAGATGCGGTATTTTATAAGAAAGAGTCTAATAAAGAAACAGATGCTTAGTCTGGAGCACAATAAGCTTCCCTCAGCCCCAGACACAGATTTGAAGTTGGGAGAGAGAGAACTTTTTCTCCGGGCTTTGCTGTTGCTAGGTTACATTGGGGAGCATGTGACTGGCCGAGCAGGCTGAGCAGGATAGGCTGCGCCGCCGCCTACTGTGGTACTAAGCTGGCTGCTGGGGATGGAGGAGCCCTATCTCCACTCCCTCCCTCCCACCCTGTAGCTGCAGCCCCTCTCTTCCTGTCTCTCCCCTTCCCTCTCCCACACAGTGTAATTGCCCCACCATTAAAATGAAACCCCTTATTGTTCCAGCAGGATGAGATGAAGTGAATTTCCTGGGCCGCATCTATTGGCCTGGTAGCCCCACTGTTTTATGTGTGTGCGTTAGGTGGATGTATTCAAATTGTTAATCTGCTTTCTTTGCTCAACTCTTAGTGTAAGCTCCTTAGAGGGAATCAAGTAAGTAATTATGCTGCTAACAGCTCCCTTTTCTGAGCAGGGAAGTAGTTAGGAGATAGCTAATGTACAGCAGGAGCATTGCAAAAGGTCCAGCCAAAGAGGTCACATTGGGTAGAGAGCTAATTCCTTTGCACTCTTATTTACACTGCATAGAACTAAAGCTACAGGGCTGACTTAAATACGTATTTCCTTGCTCTACAGCCACCTTAGAAAATTTAGGACAAATGTACAGTAGATGTGAATATGAATTTACCAATTATTTGGTAAAGTGAGGGTAAAATCTTGAATTGGAACCCAAAAGCAGGGCAGGTGTTAAGAACTTTGCTGTGCTGGATGAAAGAATTATCAGAATAACTATGCTAATGAGATGATGTAATGTTAGTAATGGAGTCTATGGTAATACCTGTGTTAAACCTCTTAAAGTAGTATTGTCAGCTCTTGGGATTCTTATTCCAAGTCTCACAATATTTGGTGTTTTTCTTAAAACTCTAGTTCTTGGAATCCTGTGATTATGTGAGGATTTCAGCTTTCATTTTAAAAAGAAAATGATTGTAGACCTTGTGGTTGCAGAGAGAGAAACTTGAAAACATGACCCAAACATACACTATCGGCTCAAAAATCAGAAGCCCCACCCTCAAAAAAACTTCAATTTTTAATTAAAAAAAGTATATCATGATTTTTAATCCAGTCTCATGATATTTTGAAGCATGATTTATGATTTTTGAATACTAACAATTTGAATTTGGGAGTACTGAGTGGAAACTGGATGTTTCCAGAAGCCTAAGAAGACTCAGTTTAATCTGAGTGTTTATACCTATATTAAGCAGTGTTGTGCCTTCTCCCTTGACAAATCTGACTCCTGAATTTTGTTAAACATGGTACTGGATAAACTGAGAGAAAAAATGACTCCTCTCACCATCCAAAGTTGCATAGGAACTGATCCTGCAACCTGTTACTCATGCCAGCAGTCTTTATTACTCAGGATTACTGTCATGCGTAGAGATTTCAAGATGGGGTCCATACTCTGTCTAATTTGAGTTCCCTCACTGTGGTATCCAAAAGTAGCATTTTATGTGGAATTTTATAAGCAATATTTTATATTACCATGGCATTTCATTTTGAAGAATCCCAAACCACTTCAGACAGCTACCTCTACAGCACTGCTGAAATGCAGCCACATCTTGGGTGGACATTGCGGTGTACAGCAGTGTGTGAAGGGCAAATCTGGATTAAGACCATCAAGGCAAATGTCTGAATTTGCTAAAGAATCTGGCAGTCTTTAAGGATTTGCGTACTCACACAGTATTCCATTTATCTGGTATTTATTATGGGACTCATGGAAGGACTGACTCTAGTCTGCTAAAATGTGACCCTCTAGTTCCTGGGAGCGTAGGTGTTTCAAACCTTGCTGCTCTTAATAGTTCACTTCCATAGACAATGTTTTCTGTGTGTGTTCTTGTTTTCTCTTTATAGTGGTTATCCATGAATAAGAAACCTATTTTCCCTCCTTAGAAGGAACATTCCTCTTTGGACTCTCAAATTTACTTCCAACTCACACAAACCCGATTTTATTAAATAACATTTTTGTAACCTATGTTCAATTAATCACAAATCAATTAAGCTTCCTACATGACTGTTTTTTCTGGAGTGCCTTATTTTGGTTCAAATTCAGGAGAGATGACATCTGTCAGAAAAAGAGTATATATACATAGTAAAGTAACTAGCATGTATTTGGCATTCAGTTGATAGGCAAAATGAGGTAAAATACATTGTAAGGAGGAGGATGACAAGGATTTAGGAGGAAAAACATAAGGTAGTGGAGCTCCCACTTTATCTGATATGCTCCTGTTAACTTCTTTTCTTGCTACACCACTTTGGTCTCCTCAGTGTGTAAGTTGCATTCATTTTTCCACCATCTCAATATCAAACTACTGCAAGTTACAAAACATCGTCACTCACACCTGTTTTTTTGCAAAATTCCCATTGACTTCAGTAGGGCCAGGATTTCACCCCATGTGTAATTTACATCAACATTTAAATCCCTGCTTTGAATCTGGTCTTGTCTGTATCTTTACTTTTCCTCAGTACTCTTCCCTGCATTGCATTAAATGACGAGACTTTTTTTTCCGTATATCTTGGCCAGATCTCTCTAGTTTACCAGATTAAGAGTCCAGTCCAAGTCAGCTGGACTTGTGTGAGCAATGATTGCAGAACTGCGCTCTGCATTTCCATAGTTAATAAGTAATATCATGATATTGGTCTAAACCTTTATAATGCTGGAGAGGTGAGCATTTCTGGTGATAGCCTTTCACCTTACATGGACACACTTGTTTGGTCTGTGAATCCCCTGGATACTAAATGTGTACAGCTGCCTGAATGCACTCTACAATTAAGTTGATTTCCAACTTTTAGTCTATTCCTCCTTTTTAAGTAGCTCATAATTTCCTGAAGCAAAATCCACATGGGCTGAGATTTTTCCATGGCTGGTCTCAGGCCAGAGGTGAAGTTTTTTATAAAGTTTTAACAAATCTGATTCATCCATTTTACGTGTACATTGAGAAAAATATATATCCTTCCCAGTATAACCTGATCAAAAATTTTGCAAGTGGATAACACAATTCCTTAGATCATTGAGATCTAAGGAATAAGCCAAGTTTGAAGCAAATTGGTAGAGTAGTTTTAAAGGCAAGGGGAGAAATCTTGGCCCCATTAAAGGCAAAGGGAAAACTCCAGTTAATTTAAGTGGGGCCAAGCTTCCATCCAGGAGAATTTAAATTTGGAAATTTTGCACTTGTACAGTTCAGTTTTGCTACATGAGCCATGATTTACTTTATGTAAGGGTTTAAAATAAACTTCAGAGTTATTTGACAAATAATATGGAATGGTTTTAGGAGAGACTATTTTAAGTCTGTACTCAGAACAGAGTTAAGGTTGAAACTTCAGCTGTAATACTACAATTCCTGTCTTTTGAGTGCTTGATTGCAAAACCTTAAAATGTTAAAGCTTATTTGTTCAAAATAAAAATGTAATTCTGCTACATGTATGAAAAAGTGATGTTGGCTTACATAGTGGCATCATAATTGATAAACTGAGATTTGTAGCTTTTATGTATATTGGTGAATTCACATTCTTTGACAGTTTTTTGGCCAGCCTCCATTTTGTGCAAGTTTAAAATTGGCTCATGTACCTGCATGTACAAACCACAAATTGGATATTTAGGTGAGCAATTACAAATCTCTGTGTGCAAATGTGAGCACTAAGTGATATAAAAAGTAGTAATATTTGGGGTTTGCTCATGCATGCACAACTGAAAATGTGTCCTGTGTTTAAGTGAGGTACGGTAGAAAAGCAAATCCCTTAACAAACAATGGTAGTGAACAACTTTGGGCAACAGGAATATTCTCTCAAAAGGAGGAGGTGATTTCAAAGCCTTCTAAAGTGTAAAACAGGGGTATACAATGGCAGAGTGAATTATACTAGGATACAAAGGTGAACTCTGTTCACTTCCAGGTTGCCAGTTTAAATCCAACCCAGGGCTGGATCTGCTAGGGTTACACGGTGAGAACCCCCCCTTATAAATTAAAAACAATTTTTTGTATACTTAACACCATTATGGATATACAGTGGCCTTTGTAAAATTAATAGGTGATCACAGTCCATATCCTGGTGGATAGGTGTCCACATCTCAGAAACCACAATCACATCTGGCACGAATTGACGCTTTTGCTGATAGTTTCACAAAAGAGGCCAAGAAATAAATGGGCATGGATGGTTCTTATAGACCAGAACTGCTACATATTGTTAGGGTTACATGGTGAAGCTTGCACTGTTATCTACTATCTCTGTTCTGTGTATGGGTAGAAGCCCAGGATGTCTGAGCAGAAGATTGTGTCCCTTGCATAGAGCCCCTGGGTGAAACCCCTACTCTGAGGTTTTACACAGGGGAGGGAGGATTTGGGTCTTAAGGGGAGAAAAAAAAGTCAAGTAGTTGTTTTGAAAAGAAAATGAATACGTCCAATTTACAGTCTGTACTGCTGGTAAAGGCAGATATGGGAGAGGACCTTTAGGCTGAACTGTTTATCAAAATCCTGCACTGGTATAATTTTCTTGTACTCTGTCAGTGAACCATTATAAAAGGAATGCTGGGCTTGATCTGCTCTGACTGAAATCAACAGCAGAATACCCTCAGACCTCAATGGGACCAGGACTGGGACCTCTGATTTGGGGAGGGGGAGTTGTGATGGCTTGAAAATTAAAAATACATATCAGTGAAACACATTACAATCTTTTTACCTTTTAATTGATAAAAGTGACATTTCTATGAACTTAATGTCAGTATTTGTTTTCGTAAGGTTTTTTTTTTTTTAAATGAGTAATTTACTTTTAGTACTTGTCTTGATCTTTCTTTAATTATTTACTCCTTTTCTATATCCTGGGCAGCGAAGTATATCAGGAATTTGCTAAGTAATCATTTAAAGTGAAGAATAGCATTAAAAAACAAAATTTCAGTTAAAAATTGAAAGCAGTAATTAGCTGACACCTGGTTAGACTTAGATTCTTCACCAACTGCTAGAATTACTGTAAATAATTAAGCTGCAGGAGTCAAGACAAACAGGGACAGGACATTCAAGAAGATCTGAGCTAAGATAGATGTGCAGCATATGCAACACTTCCTATAAAGCAAATCAAAACCTTCTTTTATATATTGAGCTGACTGGAAATTTGAGCAATGAAATCCCACTTTAATCCAGATTTACTTTCCATGTGTTTTGCAGGAAATGAGCAAAGATTCATTGAGGGGGAGGGAGAAGTTGTGGGAAGTTAGAATGCAATTTCATTAAAGCCTTTTAATTCTTTTCTTTTTGGGCTTCCTGGGTTGACGTGAAATCAATCACGCTGTTCTGAGCCTTTACTTTGTATACGCCTTTTGCATTGTTAGATTATTGGGAGATCAAAGATCACTAGTGTTTGTTTTTTCTTCTAGTTATTTAGGGGCAAATCTGTGGGTCTTTCAGTATTTTACTCAGAGAAATGTCTGAAGTCAGTTGATTACGAACTTCAGGATTTGACTGCCAATAATAAGTTATGCTTAGCATTCCCCACACATTTTTGAAACAATATCTTCAATCTTTGATATATTGCATCCAATACTGTTCACTTTTATTGGACAAAACCAAACCTGTTTCAGGACTGGAAAACTGTTAAAGCTGTTCAGAATTACAGATGCAGAAGCCCCGTTTCTCCTCATTTTAAATTCTGCTTAAAAACTGATGGCACAATATAATCTTCTGAGTGGAAGCTGAAAAAGAAACAACACTTTTTAGAAGATTCATTGGTGAGAAGCATAGAAGATTTTTCTTAATTAATCCTCTACAGGTTGACACCTGAATAAAGACTAGCTAATGTTAAGATTGTGTCACTGTGGTTAAGTAGCTATGGCAACCAAATAAGTCAATTATCTGCTTGTTAATAGTTTACATTAAGTCTGGCAACTAAAGGATGGAAATGTCATAGTTTTAAAACTAAAATATATTTCTTGATATAACTTCTTAATGATATATCATGGATTTGTTTTCCTTTTTCAGTCTTAGGAGATATCTTGAACCAATTCCAGCTTGATTCTCCTCTCACTTAAACTAGTTTAATTGCACTGATTCAGCTGAGCTACTCCTGAAGTGCACTAGTGTAAGGGAAGGGAGTATCAGAACCAGACACTAAAAAGTAGGTGGTAAAAATTTCTTTTAATAATTTACTATATTTTGAGGTCTGGTCTGAAGTCCACTCTCTTACTGAATGTTCAGTTTATTAATTAGCTCAGCTCAGCACATTTTTTGGAATGATTTAAAAAAATGAAGCTTAATGAGTAAACATGGAAATGTTGAATGGAATAGATAGTTTTCTGCAGATTCCACAATAACCTTTTACTGTTGGTATCAAGCTTTTTAATGTTTTCTTTGTTTTGCAATTCTTAAACTGGATTTGAGATCTAAGGATCACTATTAGTAGTTTTGTTCTAGATTAAAAAAAAGACATGTAAGAGTTAATTGAGACTAATTTTGTTTTCTGAACAGTTGTATTTTAGCAGTAATAATCTGGTTGGTTTGAATTTGATTGACTGTATTGTTATACACTCCTATTTAACATCAAGGGGGTCAGATCCTCAGCTGGTATAAATGGATTTAGACAGTTGATGTTCTGACTCTCTCTCTCTCTCTTTTTTTTTCATATTTGGGTAGGCCTTGTTCCACACACACGCACCCCAATTCCAGTTTGGAGCCCCAGATGCTATTTGTGTATGGGGGTCTGCTTGTATATTACAGGTTGCAGGATTGGGGCCTTTATTGTGGTTTGCAGCATGGTTGGAACAAACCAATTTGTATCATATACAGATGTTGCAGGAATCAAAATAATAATAATAATGTCTAGCACTTATGGAGTGATTTTCATCTTCAAAAACCTTGATGCACATTTACTGATCAAGGAAATATACCAGTGGTTCTCAAAATTCTGTACTGGTGACCCCTTTCACATAGCAAGCCCTTGAGTGCGACCTCCCCTTATAAATTAAAAACACTTTTTGTATACTTAACACCATTATAAATGCTGGAGGCAAAGTGGGGTTTGGGGTGGAGGCTGGCAGTTCGTGGCCCCCCCCATGTAATAACCTCGCGACCTCCTGAAGGGTCCCGACCCCCAGTTTGAGAACCCCTGAAATATACTCTTGTGATTCTCCTTTGGTTTGGGGAAGTAAGGGCTGCAGAATCAGGCCTTATACTCATGTGAACAATCCCTTCAGACATGCCTAAAATAGGAAAGTTTACCCAAAAAATTCCATTTGGTGCTCCCACCATGTCAGCACCAATGAGAGCTCTCATTTAATTGTGACTGGAACTATGACTAATGCTGTGTCAACTGAACCTACTCTTCAGTAAGCTTAACTAACATGTAAGCCCCCAGAGCCTTGCTTACAGTAGGGCTCCCATCAGAGCTGCAAGGAACCAGTGTTAGCACTAGTGGGAATACTTCGCTAAAATTCTCTCGTGTAAGGATAGCACTTGACTTCAAGGGGGCTGCTCATGCGTTTACTTTTGAGCAAAGATTGCAGGATTGGGCCCAATATATGATAAAATAAACAAGATGGAAGATTTAAAACCATGACAAGAATGCTACTGTAACTAATATTGGCATTTTTGCCATATGAAAAGGCTATTCATGCATTCATTTTTACTTTTACAAGGTCTAATAGGCTTTTAAACTATTGCACTTGTAGTGAATAGGGTACATACTGGTCTGAAATTAGCAGACGTGCTTCTGGCCTCTTGCTTGCGATTGTAGGAGCTTTCTTTATTAGTTTTTCAGATTCTGCCCTTCCTTTCTCTTTTCAAACCAGCCCCAGGGCGCTCTTTAAAAACCTGGCCCACTTCACCATTTAAAACCAGTTTAGCTCCAAATATTGTGTAAATGCACTGAAGCACTAATATTCTTTTCATTACCTCTGTGGCTACTTGAAAGGTATTCACTGTAGTAATTAATCTGGATGTTGACAAATGTGAACTGGCAGAACACCAGGAAATCTGAATTGAATCTCAGATACGCGTTGAGGGGCCTATTCTGTCTTCCTTGATCAGGCAAAAAGCCCATTTCTTCAGTGTGAGTTTTGCCTGAGTGAGGAGGACAACAAACTCCCTGAGCACTTGCTAGGGAGTTATCTCCTGCTATGGGATTTGTACTGTGACTGAATGCAGTCTAGTATACAGAAATGGCTGTCTAATAGTGGAAATAAAAAATTGCTATGACCCTTCTGACCTAGTTTGGGTGTGGCAAATGTATCAAAACTTAAATGCCTGAAGTGCTTTAGGAATTTGGACATCAATTTGGGGAAGAAACAGGCACTTTGATAATTTACAAATAATTAAACACGCTGAAGTAAACAATGGCAATAGCAAAATTTGAAAACGGATGACTTATGACAGCTAAGTAATCATACCTATTAGTGATAAAGGTCACATATCTGTTTTGCCCCCCAACACTTCACCTTTTTTTCTGTTTAAATGATCCTGTTGGTGGGTTAGTTAGCAATAAATCACAAGCACCGTTTTTGGCAAGTTAGACTGTAAACTGATCAGTGCTACCATGCCTAGTCCGATAGAAAAGTTGGCCTGGTTACCACCACACTAAGGCCACGCTACTGAAAAGACTTATGCAGATGCTTAATTTATTCACTGGGAATAGTCACATTGACTTTCATAGGACTACTAATTGTGCATAAAGAGTTAAGTAAGAGTATGTCTACACTGCAGTAAAACACCCGTGGCATGGCTGCTACTGGTCCAGGTCAGCTGACTTGGTTTGTGGGGCACGGACTGCAGTGCTGTTGGGCTTGTGCTAGAGCCTGGATTTGAGACCGTGTGAGAAGAAAATTAAAATTGAGGCCAGGTCTACACCAGAAAAGGTTAGCCAGTAGCGCTATGCCCAGTATAGCTATAGCAGCTATACCACGATATTTACACCAGCACACCCTCCCAGTGTAGACGCAGCTCCAGCTGGTAAAATTTCCTTTTGCCCATATAGTTTATACAGTTCCAGTCTTCAGTCCTTACCTGGGCCAAACTCCTGTTGAAGCCAATGTTTGCTTTTGTCTGCATATAGACTGTCTGCAGCAATGGGTGTGTTTCTTTCAAAAGATGACTGGAATGATTAAAAACTGGGCAGATAAAGGGGTCCAATCCTGCATCCCTTATTTTTGTGAGTAGTTGCATTGGGCTTCGTGAAAAAGGGCAGCAGGACGGGATCCAAGGATTTTACGTGGGTAAATGCTTGAGGCAAAGACAGCATAATTTAAATCCTTATGGCCTGCTTCTGCTCCTGCTGAAATCAGTGAGAGTTTTGCCATTTACTTCAGTGAGCAGTGTCTAAATTAAGGAACAAACAAATAATTTTCTAGAAGACAGAACATAGGGGCCAAACCCAACTTGCCTTACTTGCCTGGGCAGTTCCATTAGTTACAGTGGTGCTATTCGAGTGGTAAAGGCAAGCCGGATTTGACCATAGATATGTGGATGTGCTGTGGGGAGAGAGAAGTATCTTTTGTTATGTGCACTTACAACTTGCATTTAACTAATACCTGCAATTATTTTTTCCTGCATTGAAGAATTTATGAGAATATTCCCCAATAAAGTTGGGTCAATACAGGCATTTTTTTTTAAATTATTATATGTTATGTGTCTTCTTAAATATAGCAATGAAATATATAATGGATTTTTAAAAACAAGTTATTTAAGATTCAGTCTTGCCTAATGCATTTGGAAAGCATTGTTTGGGGCTGATACCTGGAGCTGCCGGGACTCATCACCTCTTAGGATAGATAACTTAATTGCATCCAGCTTAATTAAATCTGGCAGTGGCATGAGATTTAATTTTGAGAGCAAGCAGCTGATTGGATAGGAAGTTTATTAAAAGTACCTCAAACCATTCAACTAAAAGTGGCTTCCTGAGAGGATGGTTTTGTAGCTTGAAACTGCATTCATCAGAATTTCCCAGTGGTGTATACTATACATGACACATCAGAGTTATCTGAGCATGGGTTTTGTCATTGTTTTCCACATGCTATACAGTTGTAAATACTTCCAATTCGTGGAGGTTTTCACACTTGGTCCCCCATTGCCCAATTGTTATTCTGTAGCAGCCTTGGGGCTATTAGCCAGTTTCATTCTTATGAAAATGCTTGGGATGCTTCTTTCTGTGAGTAGTTGAGGGTGCCTTTTACTTTCTTCCAGTTTGCTTGTTCTTCCTCCTCCTCATGTAATTTAGTCAATTAGAATAGATTTTTGCATATTTAATGTGCTTCACAACAAAGAGATTTTGAACAGCAATAGTAGAGCTCAGCAGAGTGTGCTTCACTAGAGATCCACAGTGTGTGCTTCACTTATCCAGCTAATACAATCACAGCTGATTTATATGGATTAAGATACCAAATGTGAAGGCAACTGATTAATATTATCCAATTTAGTGCAGAACATGTTATTTCCATACAGTGTATTTGAAATCACTGACATTTTGTAAAGGCTAGTAGTTAATACCAGTTTCAGAGTAGCAACTGTGTTAGTCTGTATTCGCAAAAAGAAAAGGAGTACTTGTGGCACCTTAGAGACTAACCAATTTATTTGAGCATGAGCTTTCGTGAGCTACAGCTCAATTCATCGGATGCATTCTGATGAAGTGAGCTGTAGCTCAAGAAAGCTTATGCTCAAATAAATTGGTTAGTCTCTAAGGTGCCACTAGTACTCCTTTTCTTTTTAGTTAATACCGAAAATTCTGACTCTTTAAAGTTAATCACAAAATAAATTTTGTAAAATAAGAGTACAACTAATTTTATACTGGACACCTTTAAAAGTACTTTTAATAAACATTTATAATAAAGAAGTTATGGCAGAATGCCTTTTAGGGAAGTGAAAGACGTAACACAACATGCATGTGGCATTCCTTGGTTGTTGATCTTGAACGGTGGGGAACTGGAAGCACAACACCTTCTATACTTAGATTGTAAGCTCTTTGGAGCAAGGACCATCTTTATTCTCTTTTTGTACAGCGCCTAGCACAATGGGGTGCTAGTCCATGATTGGAGTCCCCAGGTACAATACTACTGCTGCTCTACTTAGAAGCCCTCATACCCTCATTTCATAGCTCCGGCTCCCAATCAGCACAGCTCCCCGGTCTACATATTCCCTGGGATACTCCCTTAAAGGAAAACCTAACCCACAGCCTCATTTGTATGTGCAGATCTTCCAGAAGAGGGAGCAGTGTGGAGTGTAAGTTATGCTCAGATACGCACCTAAAGATTCTTCTACAATGATACTGTCATTTATTTAATTAATTTGTTTAAATCACTAATCCAGCACTGTAAAATAAATGGCAGTTTCCAGATATTCAGTCTAGGAAGACATGTTTCCTGCTCCAAAGAGGTTGCTGTCCAAAGGTAATCTGTAGGACGTGTCCTTTAATAAGAAAGCACAATAACATGGCTGAAGGGTATTTTGTTTTAACATGATTTTTTGTTTGAATAATTTGCCTTTAATACCAATACATTATTTGATAGAGTATTTATTTTGTGTAGATTTATTATTGCAATGAAATATCAATTTAATGTATAAATGTGGAATTTAACAGCATAATTTTGGCAGGTACCTCTTTGTTTCTCATTATGATCTACTCTATTTGCTTCTTCTGCATGTTTCTTATAACTTTAATTTGCAACACAATACTAATATTTAACATCATATAGTACGTAACACACACTAATGAATAGTCACTGACCTTTATATATTTTACAAATGGAGACTATAGCGGGGTGTACTTGCTCTTTAAAGTTAGGTGGGAGACCTTCCTGGGCCACTTTTACCCCATTCCAGGAACCCTGACAATTGAACAGGGGATATGATCATGGAGGGGGACACTGCTTATAATGCTGGCTGTTTACGGCCAGAGACTGGTGGTCTGTGAGCAGGATGGGCTGGAACATCCCTCATTCCCTCACTACAGAGGGAACCTTGTCCATGGTTCAGGACAGTTCCCTTCCAATCTCTCCTTGAGAGCCACAGAACAGGGTTTCTTGGGAAATGTTGTCCCCTGAGCAGTCATAACAGTAGTCCTAGGCTGGGGCTAAGCATGCTAGCACTTGAAAGGCCTATATAAATAACATTTTTCGATCAATCAAGATTGTTAGGTTGGCTGGGAGATGCAACCTCATTAGGAAATGAGACCTAGAATCTGCCAGTTTACTATTACTAGTATACCAAATAATTTGAAATAACTAAGGTTTAAATTTACATGAATTTTTTTTTGAAATAGGAGTATCTTAAGTATTTAGTAATCCGCAGTTTTCTTTTTTGTGGGAAAAAGCAGTCTGGTGTCATGTTAGAAAGCTTGCATCAGTATGTGATCTGTGAGTGGGTTCCTGTGGTGGAAGAAAAGCAAGCAAACGGTCTTAGCTGATTTATGCTTGCTTCTTTCTTGGAATTCATATGGAGTTTTCCTTGTTCCTTTATTATGTGAGAGAAGGTGAATAAAAATATCTAGTCTACCTCATTGAATGCAAACTCTAAGGCAGGAGTCGGCAACCTTTCAGAAGAGGTATGCCAAGTCTTCATTTATTCACTCTAATTTAAGGTTTCACGTGCCAGTAATACATTTTAACGTTTTTAGAAGGTCTCTTTCTATAAGCCTATAATATATAACTAAACTATTGTTGTATGTAAAGTAAATAAGGTTTTTAAAATGTTTAAGAAGCTTCGTTTAAAATTAAATTAAAATGCAGAGCCTCCCGGACTGGTGGCCAGGAACCGAGCAGTGTGAGTGCCACTGAAAATCAGCTCGCGTGCCGGCTTTGGTGCACGTGTCATAGGTTGTCTACCCCTGCTCTAAGGCTTCAGGTCCAGATCAGATCCTATGTCTTTCTTGTAAGACAGCATTTGGTTACCTCCCTGGACAAATTTCAGGTTAGTGCACTGTGTATCACATTTGGGCTTGAATGTAGAAGGTTTGAATGTAGACTTTAGATTTCAATCTAAATATTTATCCAAATATATATTAGGATTGAGTATGAATCAAATATGAATATGGGTCAAATATAGCATAGGAATAGGAAAGTCCTAACAAACTGCCTTTATGCTGAAAATCCATAAGGGATCTGAACCTACAAATTAAAGATAGCCTCCAGCTTCCAAAACCTCTGTGCTGAAAGGGCTTTGCACTACCCTCACCCACTGCCACCTGGCAGAGTTCCACATGGCCTACTGTGGCATTGGATAGTGTCTATTAGCTGGTGAATGGAGCTTTACTACAATTCTCAGGGGGTCACTGGGTCTGTATTTAGCATCAGCTTCATTTAAACACTTTAACCCCATGCAGTCAATGGGCCAAATTCTCTATCCATTTCAACAGTGTAAATCTAGAATAACTCCATTAAAGACAAGGGGGATTACTCCAGATTTACACTGATGTAAATGAAAATTTTGCCCTAAATTGTCTTGGGGAACAATTGCATTGAATAATACAGCTATCCAGGCGTGGTATTGTAGTGTAAGGCTTGATATTCTGCATCTGTTTTGATACCATATATAGTTTTATCTTTAATATTGAATTATAGGCCAGGATCACTATGCCGTGGTTATAAGTATTTACCCCCCAAATCTTTTGTTCCTCACAGGATCACTCTATGATGCTTTCTAATAGAAAGTCATAATCCTGCATTATCTTTTGTACAAGTAGCTTACTTTGTGCCATGGAAATTGGCCTTTTCTGTTTTGACCTAAGTGGATTGTGAATCCCAGACATCTTTACTCAGGAGACTATTACAAGAGAATCCCAGACACTGCTACAGAAGGTGCAGCAGCAGCAGTTGTAGCTTAAGGACCAGAGACAGCAAGTCTAGCAGAAACCTCAGGAACAGTACTCTTTCTGTATATTTCCCAAGGGATACATTTTAAGCTATGGGCTGGATTCTTCAGTGCAATATTGCCTTATAAGAAAGTGGATGTGGTAGCTTTGTTTTTTCCAGTTGCTTTCTTGAATCCCTAAAAATTGAAACAGGCATTCATCAATTTTTGAAAAGTTAGAAGCCATACTATTTAAAATAAACAACAACCTTGGACTCTACTTTGCATGGGTTCTTCTGGGATTCACAAAATCTTACCATCTGTCTTTTTGGTCTGTATTTGAGTGATAGTTTCATCGCAGTTCCATGGGTAAAAAAATATCATCAAATTAAAGCAAGGAAAAATAATTCTCTAGATTTTGAACTTTCTTAGGAAATATGAAGGAAGACAATAAAGACTAAATTTTAATGATTGATTGTGTATTTTTAAACCCAACAATATTTCCTGCAGGAATCTTGCTAACAGGATTCTGTTTGCCTGAAAGAAGTGTCTGGCTTTGTCAGCATTGCCATGATAAATCAGCATTTCTACTAAAATTAGCTCATTAGTATTAATTTTTTGGCAGTCATGGACTAATTTATGAACTGCCTTACCATTTAAAAAAGGCACTTATTAAAAAGAAACTCTTTGATACAATAGGATGTCAGTAGTTACTAACCCCTCAGTGAATCCAGTCTTCCACTTAATGTCAGTTAACAAGAGGACACCCCTTATCTTCTAACATCTCCCTCCTAGTGTAGAGCAATAGATTCTGCATCCATATGTGGCATAGCACTTAATAATGCAAGTAGTCCTGTTCACTTTGATGGACTACTCATGTGAGTAAGTGCTATTTGTTGTGAGTAATGGTTCCCGAATATGTCCCCAAATTAATACTTTAGTTTAACAAGGGTTACTGCCTCTTACATCAGTTCAGTCCTTGAACACAAACTATTATAAAGCCTTCAGAAGCTGGTTTTAGTAGATGATGTCAGTTTCTATTTTGAAACAAGGGGCATGTTTCTATGGGTTGTCACTTGGAGTTACTTCTGAAATTATTTTTATTCATTTAATCAGTCATTTTACTGTTAATTTTTTTTGGATGGTGGACATTTCTAGCAATGGATTCAATAATTGTGTGTACTCTGCATACTTCCTCCTTTTGATGGCCAGCATTTCTTTTGATCACAGTTTGAAAAAAACAACATACCTTTTAAAACCTTCTTGAGAAATGTCTTTGAACCTGCAGATTACTGTTACTTCTTTATCACCCGTAATTTATTTTCAACCAGAGCCCTCTGCCTTTTTATTAAATAAACAATCATTTTGTACTATCTAATGTACTAGTACTTTTGTACTGAGAGGATACAAAGCAAGGATATGTGAAGCATCAGTTTTTTTTGCTTTTTTGAAAAGTTATTTCAGAACCTCAGTCTTCAAGGAGAAATAAGCAAGCATGGAAGATTACATTTGAAAAGACTGATACCATAATTAAATGAATTATAATAGGTCTGCTGATGAATTGTATAAATGGGCATTGGTACAGCATTTACTGTATGTAGTTCTGAGTGATTTGAACTATAATTTTTAAAAGTATTACAGAGTGTAAAAGAACTGGTTGGTTTGCAGATACTCTTTACATTCAATTACAGTTTTTTATGCTGTATGAAGACTGCTGTATTTATAATGTTTTCCAAAAAGTGTAACCAGTGTTATCTCATTTTATGTCACCATAAGGATATGTTTAATAACTTAGTAGAAGAAAGGCAAAAGAAAATATTAGTATTATAGACAATGCTTAACATTTGCTGGTTAATTATTTGAAACTAATGGTATAATATACAATGAAATTATTTCCCACGCTGTTTGTTTTTAAGCATATACTTTTCCCATTTAGAAACCTGAAACCCTTTGGATGTTGATTAAACTCTGTATTGTAATTTCTTTTTCAGTCAGGTGCTATTAGGATTCTTGTATTCTTGGATGCTACTGATGCAATAAATGTAGAAACAGATTGTTTTACTTCCAATAATAGTTCTAAGTGATAAATTGTTCAATATATGCTGTGTTTAACAGTTAAACTTTAAAAAGGCCCTAAGAGTCTCAAATTGAAATGTTGTCTTGTAGGGCAGAATTTAGTGAGAGGGTCTGGGATTCCAGGATGAACTTGTACATTCTTTCAGGGCATTTTTGCAAGGGAGGTTGTTGTGTTTTAAAGGTAGTTGATAAGAGACCTGCACCACCAACCCCAGACCTGCACCACCAACCACCATCGTACATTAGTCTATAGAAGGTATTTGGGTGTACATACTCCTGTACCACTCGGTACCACCATTCACCCGAGTGCAATTTTTGACCATTTGCAGGATACATTATAAATCAGGATGTCACTACCAGACAATCAGATTTGAACATTCCTTGCATAAAGTAGCTTGCTTATATCCCTTAGGAATACATCACTTAACTGTGCTTATGTGACCGTGTTGGTATGTCTGGTTTTACATGAAAGTTAGGGTAACACATTGTTTATTTATGTCACTGTGAATTCAAGAGTAGGTGTCTGTACTTTATATTTAGTAAAGTTATCTCCTTTGGTCAAGTCACTTAGAATAATTGAATGGTAATTTCATCACTTGATTATTAATTAACAGGAAATTGCTTTTTCTTAGATGTTCTAAGAGTTGATCTTTGCTACTAACTCTGTTCTTTCAGTATTCTTTGCTTCAGGGTGCTGACTGAGGCTATGTGAAATAGAACTTTGTGAAACTAATAAAGAGTTACGACTTTTCAGTTTTGGGGACCATAAAATTGGTTAAAAGTTCACCTCCTCTCCCCTATGACTTAGATCATGTTTCCCCTAGTGGCTATAAACAGTGTATTTCATTCTCTTATGGCATCAAGGGACTTCACTAGATATGTTTGGTAAGGGCCTGATCCTGCTGTTCTCACACATGGGAGCAAGAACCATCTGATCAGGTCCTCAGTCCACTGACATAGCAAATAGGGTGGTGGCTTTTAGAGTCTGATTGACAGCAGGTCAGATTTTGATCAGTGAGAAAGAGTTTTAAAGCTCAGATTCTTGTTTTAAAAAAAGCTACTAAGATGTTCATTGGAGATATATTTTCCCCTGTACTGCAGAGAGATGGACTTTATATATTTTTTTATTAAAAAAAAAATATTTATCAACGTTTTGAAACCAGATACCAGTACAGGGCTGGCAAAATGAGATTTCCACAGCAGCTAAGGGGATTAACTCTGATTTTTTGGGTTTTTTTTTTTTTTGTATTTTTCTTAAATACTCAGGAACTACAAGGGGGTGGGCTAATGTTTAGGCTCCACAAATGATGTGGAAGGCCATTTTCCTCCTTCATTTAAGTCTGTATAACCTGAGTCCATGAAATGAAAATGGACATTTTTTGTCTTAGAAGGCTTCCATACCTGGCAAACCTTTCCTTGGTTTTTTTTTCTTTTACCCTTTTGTTTGACTATTAAAGTAGACTATTGAAGGAGACTATACAACAGGTTAGATAGGAATAGTCTTCTATATTAAGAGTTATTACACTTGAATGTTGGGTCAAATTCTGCTCTCCCTTATATCAGGGCAACCTTATGGAAGTTCAGTGGGCTTGCATGGGTGTAACTGAATGTGGAATTTGGCCCACTGTTTTACCTGAAAAAATGTATTTAAAATGATTGTTCTCAGTGTGTGCCTGAACTGTTGATGGGAACAATCTCCCATATCTGTTCTGATATGACGCTATAACCAAGCTTCTCGATTTGCTGTTTGGTTGCAGGGTGTGAGAGTGGGCAGTTCCGCTGCGGGAATGGCCGTTGTATTCCTGCAGACTGGAGGTGCGATGGAGCAAGGGACTGTTCGGATGACACGGATGAAGCTGGTTGTCGTAAGTGGAATATCCACTGCATTAATTCAAAGCATTTCCACTTTTTTACAATATTCAGAATTCTCAGCTACCACGATGCTCATGGTACACCATGCCATGATGAGGAGCCTCTTAATTCTTAGAGAGAGAGAGAGAACAAAGGTGGTGTAAAACTCGTGGTTTGGTGGGCAATGGCTTTGGAATCTAATTGAGACTCATGTTTCTTGAGTTCTGTAGTACCGGTTCTATGGATATTAGAATAGTGCCAAATTTCCAACTCACCCTTAGAAAGAGGTTCAGGTCACATGCTGCACTTCCCTCCAATATCCATAGCCATATGTCTAATAAGGACATCTTTTCTGATGTCTGTGGACTCTAAGCATGTGTAGATGGCTAATTGATATTACTGCAATGAACCTGAATGGTGCACACATACAGACACCACAGTCTTCAGCATGGATATAACCTTTGGTATTCATGGTCACTCAAGTTCACGAGAGGGCATCATACACATTTAATTGGTACACTGTATCATGTATGAAAAAAGGTTCTGTGGCTCTTGACAGATTTCAGTTGAATCACTATGGAGATTTTTAAAATGTGTGTCTATTAAAAATGTTACAAACAAGAAGAAATGATTCCCCATTTTCAGAAACCCTTCTACGTTTTGCTATCTGCCAGCACTCTTCTAGGTTTCGGAACCCTTTGTGCCAGTTAGCCTATGCTACAGTTCGGCCAGGTTTTGTCCTTGAGTTGATTTGGAGTGAAAAGGCTAATTTACATTGTTTCCTCTCACATTGGCTTGGCTCTTCTCAGCTTGAGCCTTGCAGTAATTGGGGGGTAGTTCCTGCAGCCAGACTGTCTGATTTTCTGATTAATAGGTCAGCCAAGTGCAAAGCCAACGGTGTTTTGGATGAATATCTTGCATTAGAAATAACTGCCATTCTGAGTCAACTGGCCATGTCACCCAAGATATTTAAGTCTGAATGATTTCCTCTGAGACAGGAGCCATGGTGCTATTGAACAAACTACTGAGCAAAACTTGCATTAACTTCAGTTGGATCAGAATCTCACTCCTAATGTATTTCCCTAAATAAGTGAAGTTGTTTTTGTTTTCATCTTCTTACAAATGGACATAAAAATAAAAGATGGAGGATGAAAATGAATTTCAGTTTTGTTTAATTGGCTTATCTTGTTTTCTAATTATACTCACATAGTATAATGTTGGGGCCATATAAGTACCTACACAGATTTTAAATCAACAGAACACAAATATATTTTTAAAATGAAACTCAATATTCATTTTTGTTCCTGAAGCAGGAATCCAAAATAATATTTATGATATGCAGCTAAACCCTTTCCTTGTATCTAATTTAATTATGCATTCTTCATCTATGAAGCTGCAATACAGCGTCACATCACTTCTTTAAATGGCTTCTTTACATAGTTAGGTAATCCTCAAATCTCATTCCATGGGCTCAGACTGTTGCTGGGTTGGCTTGCAATGCTTGTGAACTGGCAGAGTCCGAAGACATGATCTCAGGGAGAAGGGTCATTAAACAGAGAGGCCCGGCACAAATCAAACTGGATGGTGTTGTGCTAGTGAATCACAAGATGAGTATTAACTAGGGCTAGGCAAACTGTTCCAGAATTAGGTTCAAACGTCTATTTTGTCTCTCTTTGTGCTCACAGTTTTTTTTCCCCTTTCTTTTTTTAATAGCCACTGTGACAAAGCTCCGACCTTGTCTCAGTGGGTCCCGCGCTTCCTGGCAGATTACGTTAGCCTCAGAGGCTCACTGTGACCCTCCACATAGCCCTTCTCTCTGTAGAGGCAAGGGTCACAGCCTACTGACCCATTTTCATCATAAGCCAGTAAGGGAGGTGAGGAGAAGTTATCCTCCCTCGCACAGTCTCTGTTGTCTCCCAGCCTCCGTGATTAGTCAGGGAAGGGAGGGGGGAGCCCAGACCCGCCCTCTACTCCGGGCTCCAGCCCAGGGACCCTGATAGTAGCAGCTCTTAGTAGCCGACTTTTTGGAAATAGGATGAGTATGATTCCCTGGGCCACTTCCCCACAGCAGTCCCCACTTCCTCAATATCTTTGTCACCCTTACCTCAGGGCCTCCTTTCTTGTGCCCAATAAGGTTTGTACTGATCCGTTTCTCCAGCAGCCTGGCTCCCTTCTACAGCTCCTGACGCACACCTCCCACCTGACTAAGTGGGAAGGCTTTAAACTAGTTTCAGCCAGCCCCTGATTGGCTTCGGGTGTCCCAATCAACCTAGCTGTCTCCACTGCTTTCTGGAAGGATCTTAATTGGCCCCAGGTGTCTTGATTAACCTGGAGCAACTGCCATTTGGTTACCATGGTAACAGGGATTTGTTTAGCCTGGGGTTAACATACCTGTTTCTCACCACTTTCCTATAGCCATCTGGCCTTGCCCCGTCACACCACCTATAAAGTAATTAAAAGAGCAGGGATAGTAGAACTTAAACTATTCCAACCCAAGCCCTGCATCATGAATCCACTAAGGAAAATCATGTGCTTAACTTGGAAGAGGCCTCTCCCTTTAGCTCAAAAGTTGTAGGTCTTGTCCAAGAACTGTAATCCCAGGGTAGAACGCCTCATTCCTATTCTTTTGTCTATAGGTGTCTCAGATGCTAGTTCACGCAGGTGAAGCACACTCTCCTGAATAAACATTGTGAAATAACAAATGATTTGCTTGTTTGTACTAGCACAACCTACCTGTGAGGGAAATCAGTTTCAGTGTCAGACCGATGGAGAGTGTATTCCACAGTCATGGGTTTGTGATGACGAGGAGGACTGTGAAGATGGCTCAGATGAGCATCAACAATGCCGTAAGTATTTCCGTCAGAACATTATACCAACATCATGAAAGTGCAAACCATTTGTATGTGAACATATTGATTACATAAAGCGCATGACATACACACAAACACACAGACACGCACACAAATAAACAAGGCTAGTGCAAGCATAACAACTTTTTATCAGAGTGATCTCTGTAATAAACAATTGCTGAAAATGGAATACACTAAAATAATAATGAAATAAAACATAATCAAATAAATCTAGATAGGGATTATTTAGGTTAATAAAACCTCTCCAAATCTTGCAGTAAAGTAGAAAAATAATTGGCTTTTCAGTTTAAATAGAAAAGAAAAGAAAATTTAAGATGCGTATCCGTTACAGAAGTAATAGGGAACCTGATTACAAAAATTGAATAGCGAATTTACATCATTTTGTGAACAGTTATACGCTTCTCAATCACCCTCAGTTAGGAGCCTCTTCATTCATTCTTTACTAAATCTTTTATTCATCAAGCTCAGAATCAAAAAAAGAAACTACATTTCTCCCTGGAAAAGGTTTGGAATCTATAAAAGGAAAAATGAGTAAATCTCTAAGTAGAGAAGAGTAATTAAGGGACATTAAACAAACCCTTAGAGAGATTCTAATGCCATATCTGGTGAAACTCTTCAATAAGATACTAGACCGACATTGCAATCTTTCACTGTATAATGAACAGAGCTGTTATCCCTTATATTCAGATCCCAAAAAGCCCTCACGTTTGCTAATAGTGTTATGTTCCATTATCACTTAGATAGCTTAAAGCTAGTACATAAGTCATGTTAATATTTCAGTTCGGAAGGGAAATATTTTGATGATACTCTATGTATTAATCATGCTTGGATTGGTATTTATGAACAAAAATATTTAATGTTCCTTTTCTTCTTTAGTAAAATAAGTTATTTTAAGTATAATAGCTACAGACCAGTTTCTTTTCTCAGTATTGATGGTAAGATATTAAATATTCTAACTAGCTGTTTGAATTCAGTAACCAGTGCTTAATTTGTAATGAAAGAGGTACTGGGGCTCAAGCAATCAGACATTGTAACTAATACATATCAGTTGGGTTTTATGCCATACATAATACATATCAGTTGGGTTTTATGCCATAGAAACAAACAGTGATTTGAGTGATTTGGCTGCTGCGCATTAGGTCAGATTTTGCCCTCAGATTATTAGCATTTGGTAGTGCGTGGGATGTGGGTGGTCCAAATAATAGCTATAACTTATTTTTGGTATATCATTAGAAAACAAATGACTTCTGACTGAGTAGGATCGGGCTTATTTACTTTTCTTCTTACACAGATTGGTTTTGGTCCTAAGATTTGACATTTTATTTAAAGTATCTAAATATCTCTACAGTTAATAAGCCAAATTCTGCTCAGTTACACCTGTTAAACCCCACTGACTTTGGTGGATTTTCATGAGTGTAACTTAGATCAGAATTTGGATCATAGTCCAGGCACATGGTCTTAAAACTTCATTTCTATCTCTGCTGCAGAGGGGAATAAAGCTGGGCTGTCTTTTGCCCCCATTCTCCTTTGCGTATGTGATGCAGACACTAGTTAGTTATATATCTACTAAGGACAGAGTAGATAATAAAGTCAAAATCCAATGAAGGCTTTAGGTCAAGATTTGAACTGGGTCACTGTAACTTGCCTTCATTCTATGTGTGTCCATTAATTGTGAGCAATTTAGAAAGTGCCCCTCAATGACTGCACAGTAAAATCCTGCTGCTTCTGCTTTGGAGCCACCTCTGGGAATATGCATTGATGCTAATTAATTTAAGGCACTTTTGTATTGCTCCTTCCTAGAATGCTTAAAACTTTTTTTTCCATGATAGCTATTCTGAAAGGCACACACAATTGGAACGAAGAGAAGTTTGTTTTACTCCAAGTTTTACTTTCTCACTTTTCTAACTGGGTTAATGCCCTAACAACAGAGCCCGTGATATGAGCACTAGTGAGGGAAGAAGGCATAGAGAGTCTCTGTACAAGAGCTGACCAGGATCCCATACAGCACTTTCCAGAGCATGAGGTGGGGGGAACAAGTTAGCATGCCAGGTAAAGGCATCACAGCCATAAGAGAGCATGGTCTACTGACTAAAGGCAAGATCATACTCCACTCTCCTTGCATGTCAGCAATGGTAGATAGGCTCAAGATTGCATGCCACTTTGGCCATCCTGAACTATCCTGCAGTAGCTGGCGGAATGGTTTTGGGCCTGCTGTGGCTGGTTCCACTTATTATTTGGGTAACAGTAGTGTCCTGAGACTTCACTCAGGACTTGGAAACCTATTGTGTTGGGCACAGGACAAACCAGCCCTCAGCATGGAGGAAAAATTGGAGATGAGGCTGCAGGATCCATGACGATGCAGATTAAGTGCTTCGAAGCCTTGGCATGGGTTGGAGCAGTGGCTGTGCATTAGGAAATGCATTATGGTTGTGTGGCGTGCCCACTGGTTGGCAGGTGACTTTTATTTCTGCCCGAGACACAAAGGTCAAGTAATAAAAGATTGTGTATTTCATGAGAGGGACTCAGGAATAAAAAGGGGAAGAGGAGAAGTACTTTGCTGCATGTAGGTCCTTCATTGGTGAAAATCTAAATTAACTGTTTTTTGCAGCGGGGAGGACATGCTCAAGTCAGCAGTTCACATGTTCAAATGGACAATGCATCCCGACTGGTTACGCATGTGATCGAGTTAAAGACTGCACTGATGGAACAGATGAGAGAGGCTGCAGTAAGTCTTTTAAATCTTAGCACTAGATCTGGTTTCATCCTGTCTCTCTTTGGCATTTTAATCAATTTGTAAGATTAAGGGGCTTGTTGATGGACAGAAATGACCACAATATGCTTCTTGTTATCAGAATTTCATTGCAGATTCTTTCATGGATTAGAGCTGATGTTCTGATACAGTTTCATTATTGTGAGACTTATTAAGTCCCTACTGCTGCCTTATGGTCAGGGACATTTTCGTTTGCCCGTCTCAGCAATAATAAAGTTTTCATTTTAAAAACATCTTTAAAATGTTTTTAAACTTTGGAAAATTTAAAAAATATTTCATTTTCCATAAGAACTTCTATAATCAAACCTTTGCATAGCTCTCAGTGGGGATTGTGACCATGTATCTAAAGATGGAATTTGGCCCCAGGTATTTCATGTATTTTATTTTTAAGTCAACTGCCTGAAAATAATGTAGGGGAAATTTAAGCATTTCTTGTCTTTGTTTTTTTCTTAAGTAGTTTTAATTAAAAGTTACATATTAAGTTTAAATATAAAAGTGGTCAACAGAAAAATTGTAGGTTTGACTTTGTTTTTGCTTATTGTCTGTAGTACTTTATGCAGATGTGTATCATCTGCTGGGGTTATATCAAATATTGTGGTATGCTTTATAACCATAAGTAGAGAGTGTGTTCCTTCAGTGATTATTAGGATGCCTAACAAGGAAAGTACAGCTCAAGGCCTTGATCCCTCAAAGATTTAAGCATTTACTTAATTTTGTGCAATGTGAGTAGTCCTGTGACTTCAGTGGGACTGCTCAATGTGTAAAGGTAAGCACATGCATGGTCAGAATCTAAGTGTTGGCCTGGGGAGTTTTGCTGTTGACTTCAATGGGGCCAGGTTTTCACCTCTGACAATTTCATGGGGCATGGGAAAAAAAGCATTGTATGCAGTGAGGGTGAAGGTGAAGACAATGGGATGTTGAATAATTACTGTGCATTTGGGAGGAGGCAAGCGTGGGAAACATCATAGGAGGGGATGTGGGAGAAGGAGATGGTGAATGGGAGAAGGGGACACTGGGAGGGAAGGAGTCAGTATACACTGGCGCTGAAGGAAGAGACAGTTATACATAGGGAAGAAGAAAGTAAGCATGTATGCGCCACCAGTTGTGTATCAAAAGGATGATAATGTGGAAGCAATGGGTGCTTTGGGATAAAAAAATATATTTTAAGACAAAAAGAGGATAATTTTAATTTATATATTATCAAAGATTTACAAATAATGTAACATTCAGTAGAGGGAAAACTTAAGGTATATATAAATATAAAGAACAAAATGTTCAAAAGTTGGCTCATAAGTTGCACTTGCAAAATTTGCATGCACAACCATTGTGAATGCAAATTTACTCAAGCAAAATAGCTAATTGCCCGGACAGTTGTTACTTAAAAGCACAGCGCGTCATTTTGTGTAACCAGATTCCTGTTTATACATGCAAATGTATGATTTGTGCACACAATATATATGTGTATATTTTATGTGTATACATAAACTTTTCATGCACAAGATTGGTCGAATATTTAATGGTCAATGCTTACCTTGTCTTGCCTAATAGTCAACGGGAGTTATTTGGGTGGATTAGAGGTCAGAATTGAGCATACTGTGTTTTGCATATATTACTAAGAATTCTATAAGTAATATGCACAACTACCCAAGGGGCTGCATTGCAGGCCCCCCAAGCAACATTTCACTGGGCCCAGGGCAAACTCATAACATGAGTGCCCAACCTACTCCACAGAGACAATAATTAATGAAAGAAAAAATTATATTTTATTTCTGAAATGGCATAGATGAGCCTTATCACTTTACAGCTTTACTTTCTGATCTTTTTTCAGTTGCAAATTCACAAATGACCTCACTAAAGTCAACTTTTTTTATGAGTTCACACTTAAGTGACTTAAGCCTTCCTATGCAATAGTAGATCGCCTGCTGTGTTTTTGATGAGTACCAGCTTGCTGAAGACTTCTTTTGGCTTCTGCCACCGTCATTGGCATTATGCAAAATGTTCGTAGGGCTATACACACTTCCCTGAAAATTAGTCGTATTTTTTTTGTAAATCTCATTAAGTCAGATGAGTGGTAGCAGATCAAGTTCTATTCCAAAAGTAGACTTGAAGCCAGTCTCTTAGAATCTTTTCTCTGTTGCTGGAAGTCCTACGTTTCAGAAGAAATGTAGCAAAGCTATGACTGTTAACAGCTTTTGGATAAACTTCACTAGCTTCTGCATTGGTTCGAAATTCGGAGGACCAGATAGAACAATTTTTTGATAAAGAGAATCTGTAATGCGTTTAGGCCACAATACTGGATCTTGTAAAAAGCATGACTTAATAAGTAGTGTAGCACTTCTCTCTCCTGCTTCTTGCAAATCTTCCTCTAAGTCTGGTGGTAATATTACTTGACTATCTTTGAAAGTCATTAAATTGGAATCACAAGATTAATCTGGCTGCTTTTCTTCAGTTTCCACAGTCTTTATACTGAAATCACTGTCACCTTGCAGTTTCTGTTTATCCAGTTCCTTAGTTTGTGCATTGTTTGAGCCAGGCTGTTGAGAGGCCTTGTCTATCTGGAAATATTGGAGGATTGACTGTTGTCCTTTGGCTTCTTTTCTTTCCCTTTCTTTAAGCTCTTGACATTTCTGGCTGCCTGATTTGTATTGATAGCCAAACATGGCAGTATGGTGCACATATTAATGATACACAAGTGACAGATGCTCTCTAGGCACCCTGGAGATACTGTTCCCTGTCCCTGGAGATACTGTTCCCTGTCCCTGGGGTATGGTCTCAGCCATCTAAGTATCCTTGAGGGCTAGATCACTGTTTGGAATGTTGCTTCTGTTTTAACATTGCTTCTGATTTGGCTCAGGTAAATCTTGCAAGATCACGTGAGATCTGGACACCACATAGATGTATAGGCACAAACATACTCACCGAGATATATAACACTGAATCAAACTAAAACATCCACAATTCAGCCTGAATTTTTTTCTCATGGTGATGGGCTTTCTGGCTGGGTCTGTTGTTGGACCAGACTCTAGTAAAGTGTACCCATTGCCTCCCCTATACTTGGGGCCTGCTGCTTTGGAACAGCTAGTAGCTGTGAGTTCGAGAAAGTGGAGGCTGCTATGGTCACTTGTGCTTCTTCTCTAATTTCAGTTTCATTTCTTTGAGGACATCTTACCCCTTTGGGGAAAAAAAGTGTTGGATTCCTCCAGTTTGAACTCTGGACTATACGGAGCGTCTCATGGCAGAGAAGAGACAGAACTGAGTCATTATGAGTATAAAGAGGATTTTTCATTGGGCCTGCTGGACACAGATAGATCCTATAGCTCTTCGAGTCTATCTCCCACAACCGCAGAGTTAAAATAGCTGTGGACTGCCTAGTGACACCACATAGGCCAAGTCCTGGCCTAGAGTTCATGGTCATGGAAGAGACTACTGACTGAGCTACAGAATAGAGGCCTCATTTTTCAAGGGAGTGTCATTTGTGCCTAACACCTACTTAACATAGTGTACATCAGCATGCTTACTGATAGCGTTAATAATAATAAAAAACTACACTCATAGACCACGAAGCAGGTGCTGGTGTTTACAGTGTTGCTAGCAAGAAGATAGCAGTGAACTACAAAATACACTATCAGGAAACAGATTTGGAAAAAAAGTAGAGCTTTGGATACTGGGTCATTAATAGAGCAACAAGAAATAAAAAGTCACTAATGGCTTTATTTACATAAAAAAGGCTGGTGTACATGCTATATAAAAGAAAACCAGAATATTACTTACTCAGCCAACAGCCTGTGCCTTTTATCCCTTACTTACAAGTGGCTAAAAATGAGTGCTGTCTGTAAAATGAAAAGTGATTTAGAAGCCAATGGTATGCTGGAATAAAAGGCAGCCCAGACAGCCAGCTTGGAGCTATTCCACATGATAGACCTCCAGCCAACTCTAAAGTCACCAGCACAAATGCCTGAAGAGTCTGCCAAGGATTCAGGAACAGATGCCACTGCTGGACAGATATTTTGCACAGCTTGGCATTTGTGTCCTGTAAAAGCTTAGGAGAAAAGAGATGGTGTTAGCCTTTGTTTAGCAAATGTTCAGAATGTTTTTTGGGGAAAATAGTTTTCCTGAAAATGAAATATTGTTAAAAATAAACATTCTTGTGAAGTGAAAAACTTGATGGTGACAATTTGTATTTACATAGCACCTTTTATTCAAGGGTCTCAAAGCACTTTATAAACAATAATTAGCCTCCCAAACTCCTTGTAAAATAGATGAACATAGAATCGTAGGACTGGAAGGGACCTCGAGAGGTCATCTAGTCCAGTCCCCTGCACTCAGAGCAAGACTAAGTATTTTCTAGACCATCTCTGACAGCTGTTTGTCTAACCTGCTCTTAAAAATCTTGAATGATAGAGATTCCATAGCCTCCCTAGGCAATTTATTCCAAGGTGCTTAAGCACCCTGACAATTAGGAAGTTTTTCCTAATGTCCAACCTAAACCTCTCTTGCTGCAATTTAAGCACATTGCTTCTTATCCTATCCTTAGAGGTTAAGGAGAACAATTTTTCTCCCTGCTCCTTGTAACAACCTTTTATGTACTTGAATGATGTTATACCCATTTTCTCAATGGGTAGAATGAGGAATAGAGAGGGTACTTGACTCATCCAAGGTCACACAGTAAGTCAATGGCAGATCGAGCAATAGAACTCAAAATCCTTTGCTCTGAGCAGCAAACACAACAATGTTTGAAAATGAAATTACACACTTTGATATTCTGTGTTTTTATTTTAATGCTCCCAGATAAATAGAAAAATAAGATTTTGGTTTAAAGTTATTGGAATTGGGCCTGTTGCATGGTTTAGCAGTGTTGCTCTCCACTGCCGGGTGAGAGACCCATTCTTGGGCCCTATCTATTACTCCACGGGTCATTAGATCTTGGAATTTTTGTGGAGGCAGCACACTGAGCCCTGAGGAGAAGAACTGCCCCATGTCATTCAGCAGCAACCACTCTGGCTGATTGGGGACTGCTGTTGACAGTCTTTCTTAGTCAGAAGGGTGACGACTCTGACTTGACTGCTTGTTAGAGAAAAAGTAGTGGTGGGGGGAGGAGGTGAGGATGAGAAAGATGTAAGCGTCCAGAGGACCATCCCCAAAGAGCTGGTGAATTTTACACCTCTGTCTTTGCAAGGACTGGGGCTATAAGCAGAGACCATGAATCATAATGAATCGTGGTGATTTGATATACTATAAAATGGGGATTAGATTTTATACTTTGCTAGCAGTGCAACTGGTGTGTTAATATTAGTAAGCACTATTTGTTTCCATCCAGTCATTTTCCTTTCTTATCCATGTTGATGCAAAGAAATGGTAAGAGAAATATCATTAATTTGGACTTTTCCTCTAGCACAAGTAATTTGTGCTAAAGCGTTTTCAAATGAAAAATCTATATAGAGTGGTCACGATTTATTGAGGAGACATCAAAGTTCATTTGAAATTGCTGCCATTTTTCCTCAGAGTGTAAAGTGTATGTAAACATTTAGTGGACAGGTCTCTCACAGCAGAACTTTGTATAGTGTTGTGCCAGTTAATTATTTTTGGAAGCAGATTTAAATTGTAAAGAAGATAAAGACTCAGTTTGTTTCTGAATGAGTTGCAATATTTAAGAGACCAGTCAAATGCAAAATGCCACCAATATTAAGTAACTGAGCAATTAAACCTGTAGTAAAATGCAACATGAAGATTCAAAGCCACAGTCCATTGTCCTTGCTAATAATCCCATTAGCAGTAAAAGGCTAAGATAAACAACAGAAAAATGTTTCAGCAGCAGGCCATTTAATTAATGTATTGAAGCTGTTTTTATTTCATAAAAATAATAAGGTTTCTTATCTCATTAAATAAATGCATCACTTTGCTTGTCTGTTTTATAGAAAACTGCTAACTCTTAGTTCAGTTTTAAAATACTTATTGTTAACACTTAAAAATGCAGAATGAAAATGCAAACTTTCAGCAGGAATGATTTGATAACAAATGGTGTTTTAACCATAAATAGCTAAGGTCTGTGTGATACTGAGCTGTCTTCCTATTTTGGTAAAGTATAGTGTTCCCCCACCCCTCTTGCCATCCTCTCAATTTAAAAATGTAAAAACCTATACCTGGAGTGGGGGCACCTGGTATCTCTGTGTTCTACTCTGCAGTGACTGCTGTAGCCAAGAAAAGGGTAATTACATGGATCCAGCCTTGTCAGCCAGGCAGGTCGCTGCAGTGTGGGGCTATGAGGGAAGAAGGGAAATCCTCCCAGAAGGACATGTTCATTGAGGTTGATGATCTGACCACAGGCTTAGGGGCTCCTGAGTTTTAATCCCAGTTTGGACACTGAGTTCCTAGAATGGGTAAATCACTTAACCTCTCAGCCTTTGCCCCAGTTACCCTATCCCTAAAATGGAGACCACACTGACTACCCTAAGAGGTTTTAATAAGTTAAGGTTTGTAAAATGTTTTGAAAATGTCCCTGTAATAAGAGGTGTGACATGCAGGTGTGCTGGTAAGAGATTGCTCATTATTCCCTGGCCCCTCTCATAGGACATGGTCAGGGTTTCAAGAGGTTACACTCCTGCATCATGTGGCAGAAGTCAGTGTCTGCTGCTTCCACTGGCTACTGTTACAGCTAATCTGCTAAGTATTATTATTGCTTGGTTATATTTTCCTCACAACTGTTTATCCCTGAGGTCTCAGAGCAAAAATATTAGGTGGAAAGCAAAACAGTGTTGTTTTAGCTGCTGCCGTAGAATAGCTTTCAAACTGTTTATGAAGGTACAGTATAGTGTGTCCTCTGCGTAGCTACGTTTTAAATGCACCAATTAAATAAAATAACAGTGGCGACTGGTGCCCAAAATAGCTTGTTGGGCGGCGGGTAATATGGTGCCTCCTCTCCCACCTGCCCTCTTCTGATGGTTGATCATATTTTGAAAGTGGAAAACTGGGACAATGTGGTTGGAAGCTCACAGGGAAGTGCTTTGGATGGGGATAAGCAAGGCCCTTAATTTTTGTTTTTTTTTGAAAAATTCCCAGGTTTTACAAAAGCTAAAATGCTATTTGTTTTTTATTGAATTTTGGACCACTCAAATACATAAAAACACAGATTGTGTTAAGAAAATCCAATACATTACATTAGGTAGGTGTGTTTATGTTAATAAATTAGTCTAAATGTAAATATGAGGATTTGGCTGACTGCTCCGGAAGGAGAGATGGCAGGTCAGTAACCTGGGCAGCCCAGGTAATCAAACCGGGTCAAAAGTACTCTTACATTTCTCTATATAAAATTTTTTTCTGTCCTCCTGTCCTGCAACATTAACCCAGATATTTACCAAAAAAGTGTGAAGTTAGTTTTTCGCACTGATTTTTACCCATTTTTAAATTTTTGTAATAAACACTGATAAATTCCTGGACAGTTTTAAACAAAGTAAAAACAGAAAATGAAGTATCTTGGGGAACCCTTCTACTGCCTACTTTCCTTCTCCACAGCTAGTCTGTTCTGAAACCTCTCACACCCAACAGCCATAGGCTCAGAACAAACCCAAAGAAACAGTATTGTCAGCAGTTGTGATTTATCACAAGTCTCACACATATTTGGTGTTTTTTCCTACAAGCTCCAGCTCTTGGAGTCAGGAGATCTCATAATCTCAGCTTTCATTAAGAAGAAAGTTTCTAGCCTTAATGGTTGGAAAAACCTGGAAAATGTGAACCCTGAAGGCCCCACATCCAGCAGGAGAATGTAAAGAACTCCATGTTTATTATTTTTCAAAATCTCGTGATTTTTAAGTCATGATTTTGGGGGGCCTGAATCATGGTTTTGAAAGATTGAGGGTGGCCACACTGTAGAACACACACACAAATGACACACACATTAAATTAAAGAGATGGGGATTAGTACAAGAATTGTAAAGTCAGTAAGGACCTGGCTAAAGAGGAGAAGGCAATGGGTTTTGCTAAAAGGTGAACAATTGGATTGGAAGGAGGTTACGAGTGCAATTCCTGAAAGATTGGTCTTGGGACCAATCTGATTAGGCTGCATTGTCAATACAGATGAGGGTCAGAATATTATACAGGAAGATCTGGATGACCTTTTAGACTGAAATGACAGAAATGAGATTAAATTAAATAGTACAAAGTGTAAGATCATACACTTAGGGTCTAATAATAAGAATTTCTGCTACAAACTGGGGGCTCATCAGTTGGAAGCAACAGAGGAGGAGAGAGATGTGCGTGAGTTGGTGGATCACAGGATGACGATGAGCCACCAATGTAATCCTAGGATGTATCAGGTGAGGCATTTCTAGTAAAGGTAGAGAAGTGTTCATGCCATTATATGAGGCAGTGGCAAGACCGCATCTGGAATACTCTTTACAGTTCTGGTCACCCATTTTCAAGAAAGATGAATTCAAACTGGAACAGCTGCAGAGAAGAGCTACTAGAATGATGAGGGGAATGGATGTCCTATCTTATGAGGAAAGGCTGGAAGAACTTGGCTTGTTTAGCCTAGCAAAAAGAAGGCTGACAGGGATATGATTACTCTTTGTACATACATGAGTGGGTAAACCTTTTAAGCTAAAGGACAATGTTGGCACAGGAACAAATAGACATAAACTGGCCATGAACAAAACCAGGCTGGAAATAAGAAGGTTTCTAACCATCAGAGAAATGAGGGTCTGGAAAAGCCTCCCAATAGGAGTTGTGGGGAAAACAATTACACCTCTACCCCGACATAATGCGGTCCTCGGGAGACACAAAATCTCACCGCGTTATAGGTGAGACCGTGTTATATCGAACATGCTTTGCCCCCACCCCCCACCCCCGTTCCTTGTTCCCTGAGCGCCCCCTCCAGAGACCCCTCGTCCCTAATCATGTAGTGAAAAATATGATAGAGTATTTTCATATCAGTTGGAAAACTATACTGTGGTTAGGGGCTTTACCCTTTAACCCATGAAATTCATGGAATTACTTGTGTGAGTAAGGATTGGAGCCCTCCAGCTCTAACTCATTATTGCCATCTGGCCTCTCACAGAATGCTTTTGCTCAGAGGAAAGGGAAAAATTAATTAAATAATCTCCACAACAAATAAAATGGAGGAAAAAAAATATAATGTACTTATTCCCTTAGTACAGGGCAAACTAGGCCGGATCTGGCCCATCAGGGTTTTGGATCCAGCCTGCGGGATTGCCACCCCTGTGGCACAGTGGGGCTAAGGCAGGCTCCCTGCCTGCCCTGGACCTGTGCCACTCCTGGAAATGGCTGGCACCACATCCCTGCGGCCCCGGCAGAGCGGAGGGCAGAGGGCTCTGCGTGCTGCCCTCACCTGCAGGCACAGCTCCCATTGGCTGGGAACAGGGAACCTGCCTTAGCCCCGCTGCGCGCCGCTGCCACCCCGAATCCCTTCTGCACCCTGCACTCCAACCTACTGCCGTGCCCTGCACCCCTCCTGCACCCGCACCCCTGCTCTAAGCCCCCTCCTGCACCCCAAACTCCTGCCCTGAGCCCTCTGCCACACCCCGCACACCACCTGCACCCCAACACCTTGCCCTGAGCCCTTTCCTGCACACAGCACCCCCTCCCACACCTCGCACTCCCTCCTGCACCCTAACCCCCTGCCCCAGCCCTACATTTGTCGCCCTGCATGCAATTTCTCCACCCAGGTGTGGCCCTCAGGCCAAAAAGTTTGCCCACCCCTTCCTTAATAGTACTTATTATAAAAACTAATAAACTGCAAACTGGGCAAAATACATATTTTAAATAACACCGAAACACCTCTGCTAATGGCACCCGATGACATCTTTTTAACTCTTTACATTGACATTACATGAGGAGAATGCACAAGACCCGAGTTGAGAGCATGCCCACTGCAGGAGTGATGCTGCCATAGGTTCTCTCTTCTCCAGAGAGATTCCAGTCTGTAGTGGGGGAAAATGGTGCACACTAATGTGAACTGGTTGTCATTAATTTACAATAGTTTGGTGGTAGGTTTCTGAAGGGACAGTCCAGGGGAATGGGGCCAGCTTTCATATTTTTCCCTCTGAGCCTTGCTCAGGGGATCTGAAACAACACAGAATATCATTTGAAGGATTTCTGTGCAGGTGAGATAAAACTACTCCTCCCTTAAAACACTTCCCCACGTTAGGTCTATGGGTTTTGTCTCCCCTCCAGTTGTAGAAATGGAGCAGGTTGTGGAGCTGGCTGCAGTTATTAATATGCTTTAAAATGTTGTTTTGTTGTTTGAAGTTTTGAAAATAAAACACACATGATATTTTTACTCTTTCTTTTTTGGTGACAGAAATGATCCATTAGTGGTTCTCTAGCTCAAACTAACCTCTTTTTTTCCAAACAGAGATACTGTCAGGTTCCACCAGCTAAGTGATCTGATTGGTGGAATATTCTTATATGCTTAGTAAGGCCTGATCAGCCAGATTTAGCCTTTCAGGCTATTGGTCCCCAAAAGAACTTTGGCTTCCTGAGCTCCTTAGCTGCAGAGGTACCGAGTGGGAAATGTCTTCTGTGGCATGCCCAGTTAGGCATTCTCTGCCAGCACCTTTCCTCATCATCTTGTATCCAGCTTGATCAGAATACATATCAGTCAGTTGCTTGAGAAATCTGTCAGCTAGGGGGAGCAATACCATGGCTATGGCCTGAAATTAAATAAACAAAACAAATGGCCTCCCACTGTCTCTGGGGTTAGGTTTCAGAGTCCAGTGGGAAGCCTGCTACTCTGTATGACTCAGTCTGTATAAAGATGCTTTAGTTAATTTAGCTGTTCTAACAATATAGGATTTTATATGACATAACTGCAGTTGATTTAAGTGAACAGGAGGCCTGTACATAACATTTAATACAAAATAGAGTTTTACTAAGACCAGCCCAGATTTTGGGGTTTGTAGTTTGAAAAAATATCTGCAGTTAGATATGTTAATTATTAGCTATTAGTCTCTAATGAGTGCCCCCTAAATTTTGGTAAATAATATATTGTCTGAATATTAAACATCCTAATCTGGGACTAAATTTCCCCCCATGTTAACTTTAGTTAAAATTGCTCCAATTTACATTGGTGTAAATGAGATCAGGATAGGTTCAATGTATTCTACACTTAGTTCATCTGTTAGAGCTAAAGTTTTCTAGGAGTTCATTCTAAATCAGCAGCTGCTTTCTGTGATCTTGATAAAATTCTTGATCATTAGCAGCCCCGACAATTAAAGGGAAGTTAATTTCCAGGCTGGAAAAATCTGCTATTTTAATGAAAAAATTTAAAGGGACAGTTAAAGGAAGGCACAGAATTAGATCTGAGTGATTTGCCAGGCTTATGAGTTGCAAGACAATAGAAAACTTATTACTCTCCACTATAACTATAAAAGACAGTGTTAAAATAAATGGCAAAAGATACAGTGATACCAGGTACACATGTACACTTTGGCTTATAGTTAAGACATGGGATTTTTTTTTACCATAATCATATGGGTTATAAATTATAAATGCATTAATGAAAACTGTCTTTGGGGCAAGATCATCATAGTCTTGTCTGCAAAGTAGGTCTTGGCACTGAGTAGATGACAGGGTACCAGGGCTAGGAGAATCTTTCCTCTATGAAGTGGTGCCAGTAGGTATCTGAGGTACCCATACATGCCCCCACCAAAGGGGAATGGGGCTGGTGGACTCTCACAGTGGCTAATGCCCTGCACTCCTTATGAGGTTCTGCCCCTTGTGTATTTCCATCCATGGAGCCCAGGTGGTGTGGAAGTTTGCAAACTTCCACACCACCTGGACTCTATGGATGGAAATATAGATGTGTGCCCCCACCCATTGCTGTCTCCTTCACTGTACACTGTAGGTTCCATTGCCATGGTGTCCTCCATGTTTCCAGAGACAGAGGAAGCTTTTGACTCTCAGTGAATAGCATAGTTTGGCTCAAAGTCAGGCCCTAGAAACACAGCCATACACATAAGACTGCAGAATCTATACTATTGGTGAAGTTGTATGCCGACTCCCCACAACCGCAAGCACGTCCCCCATGCAAGGGCTAGGAGTAGCCTGTGTCAGAAGTGGGGCTGCTTGGTCAGGGTGTTTGGGCTAAAAGATGTTAAGCAAGCCTTCTGACACCAGGCCATGCCCTGCAACTAGAGTTGGCAACATATTTCAAAAATAAGGGACTGCTTTCTTAGCACGCCTGCCTCACCTCTCCTCCCAATATTGTAATCATTATAATAGTAATAATTAATAAGATGTACTCACCTTCATGGGTATTTCTTGCTGCTTTTTGCAGCATTCAGCAACTCCCAATCTTGTTGTACAGAGATGAAAAAATAAGGAATGTCCCTTGTAATAAGGGACTGTATTCAGCCCTACCGAAGAACATTCCCTCGTTGGGTCCAACCACAAAACCTTTTGGAGTGTGAACTGTACTCGTTCGTGGGAACCCCAGAAGGATACAGCAGCTATGCTCTGGGGTTCCTCTTCTGGCCACCCCTTTTTCAGTGATGTATACAGCGCCCCAGTCTGCAAGTTGCTGAGGGACTGCAAACCACATTAATTACAATGGGAGTTTAGGGTTCTTGCTACCTTGCAGGAACGGGCCCGCACAGAGATGCAACCTGAATTTGGCCTAGTATGTTTGACATTTGATACACCTATTTATATTGTAAAATTAAGAACTTTTGTAAATAGATACCATTAAAAAATGCATCCAGATGAGTCCATAAATGACTATTTCAAGTTTAAGGAGAAAAATGGTAACATACAGTATGAGAACAACTAATTTTGTCGTTGTGTTTAGGCACAAATATTTTATCTGTGGAATTTATTGTTTTTTTTTGTGTGAATTCTGTTGGAGAGAATTAATAATCCATGTTTTAAATTCCAGTTGGCGTGTATGAAAACGTGGATGAGAGTGAGAGAGAGAACGAGAACTTTGTCCTGTTTATTAATAATATAAGGATGTAAAATGGGAAGAGAAATACAGAATGAAAATTTAGGGCCACAAAATGAATGAAGTTTGATTATTCTTGAGCTCATTTGACTGGCTAAATATTCCTTCCATGTAAAAGTCCCGAGACACTGAATTTGAGAGCTCATGGAGTTCTAAGAGGCTCTAAATCTGAGTGCAAGTACCTCCATTTCTAGTTAAACATGTTCACTGAGATCAATAACATTTAAAACTAAGATAAGAATAAATAAAATACTTGCTTTCTTTGGTGTTGTGTCATTTTCCATATTGCCATGGGTTATTTGAATTGTAAACTCCTTGGAGCAAGAACCCGGCCCTGGGATAGGGGCAGGTTGTCTCATAATTGCCTAGTTTCTTGCAAGGTTTTTTGTATGTTTCTGTGACGCATCTGGTACCGATCACAGCTGGAGACAGGATACTGAACTAGATGAATCATTGGTCAGTTCCAGTATGGCAATTCCTATGTTCCTTTTTATATTTGTCTGTAAAGCACCATGCATAGTGCAGAATGCATACATAACAATATAATCATAAAGAGATACTGTATATTCTAATACTTGTGGCTACTGTGTTTTTTCTTATAGGTTACCCAACATGTGAACAGTTATCTTGTGCAAATGGAGCATGTTTTAATGCAAGCCAGCATTGTGATGGTAAAGTAGATTGCAGGGATGCCTCTGATGAAGCCAACTGCAGTAAGTGCCACATTTAGCATAACCCCAAACATTTGTAGTACTATGTATCCTCTTTGTAAGAGAAATACTGGAGTTTGTTTACTACATTTGAATATGTTTTTTTCTTTTCTCCGTTCAAATGATATCGTTCAGCTCATGGATGTGCCAGTACCCAGTTTCAATGTGCCAATGGAGAATGTATCCCCCGAGCCTTTATCTGTGACCATGATGATGACTGTGGAGACAGGAGCGATGAAAACTCTTGCAGTACGGTGGTTTTATTTGGCTTGTTTGCCTGTTAAGAGCTGGTTTTCTTTGAAAGTGTGACAGTTAGCACAAAGCAGGGGCAATGCTCTGTTATGTAGCAGACAGAATCCAAAAGTTCTTTTAATATTTTTTTTTTTGTGGCTGAATGATGGAAGTTTCTCTTGTTCCTTCCCTCAGCTTATGCAACTTGCAGAGGCAATTTCTTCACTTGTCCAAGTGGCCGCTGTATTCATCAGAGCTGGGTTTGTGATGGAGATGATGACTGTGAAGATAACGAAGATGAAAGTGGATGTGGTAAAGACAGAAGCAAACTTATTTTAATGATGCAATTTACAAAGAAAAACCTTGCAAACCTCACTGCTAAAAAGTCTTAACATAAGAATGTTTTATATCAGAATTTTTAAAGATCCATGGACATTCCTGGAAAACTTTTAATTGTTTTTATAGATACAGTTCTACTAATATAATATATATAATTTTAATACTTTGGGTTTTCTTATTTTGTATTGCTAAGATGGTGAGTATAAACCAGGGTATGTCAAGAATTCATCTGCTTATTCCCTGTAGCCCAGATCTTGCACCATTTAAATCAATGGAAACTTTGCCATTGATTTTCATGGGAGCAGGGTATGTCCTCATGTGAAGCCAGAATTCTCAGTTTGTAACAGAATGTCCATTTCCACAGTAACTAACTCTGATGTTACAAGTACAGGATTATGATTTCTGGTTGGTTGAGTATAGGAGGAGATAACGTGCTGGAAGGAAAATGCCATTTTTGTGTAAATATTCTGAGTAACATTTTTGTTATTAATAATGTGATATTCAAAATAACCATCTCTATCTTTAACAAAGATCTTCCATTTATCAAATCACCCTTTTCAGAGGAATTTGTAGTAAACATGAATATACCAGTTAATGAGAAATGAGTGTGTAGGCATTAGGACTGGTGAAGAGTTTTCTGCTGAAACTGTTTTTCTATGGAAAACTGAGTTTTCGGCTAAACAATCTGCAATGCAGAAAGTGCCTCCTTTCCCATGAAATTTTTGATTTTTCATCAAAAAAATGATGCTTAAAAACCAAAATATACTGGCTAAAAACAACTTTCTGACAAAAAATTCAGTTCAAATTTCTTGTGAAAAATTGAAATTTTCTGTGGGAAAATTTAAACCATTTTTTTTTTTGGTGCTGAAATTTTCTGTGATTACCCTTCTCCCCCCACCATTTTTAGACCAGCTGTAACAGGCATGTTTCAAAAGAACAAACCATTGTTCCATTTTTAGTACACGGGTCAAGCAAAAGCTAAATAGTAATAGGTATCTGAACAATGGGGAAAAATGGAAAGGGTTCACCTGACTGCATGAGTATTTTCCACAGTGTAATTTGAAGATCACTGAAAGAATATGGTGACTAGGATAGATACTATTTCTTTTGTGGGCTGTCACAGCTACATGCAACAATCAAAAGCTGAATGAAAAATAATTGAAGATGCTTATTCTCTAGGAGGCTTTTGGGAAAGCAGCTCCAAGTAGTACTTGAAGCATGTTCCTCAATTATTCTGTGTTGCTTCTCTTTTCCTTAGAAAGTGGTCGCCATGAGTGTTACCCAGGAGAATGGGCCTGTCCTGTGTCAGGACACTGCATTCCAATTGGTAAACTGTGTGATGGGACTGCAGACTGCCCTGCCGGAGAAGACGAAACTAACATAACTGCAGGCAGACACTGCAGTGAGTATTAGAACTAGCAGGATGCATGGAATAGCAGAAAAGCACATTAATGTCTTTTTTGTGTCTTTGGGGTTTTCTAAACAGCACTGAGAATTAGGAGGTGTGTTATTTTTATTAGCGCTGAGTGGACATATTGAAAAGTATTCTCTGCCATGCATGTACAGTTCTGTTGACCTCTTGTGTGGAAGGTTTGATAGATAAACATTTCTGATAATTTTTTTCAATATTTATTTGAAGAGTCAAGGGTTGAGCTCTTGTGGGCCGTTGTTTCTCTTCATCCAAAATATTTTTGTTTCACCTTTTCACATTAAACAGGAAAGAGTAATACCTAATGGTTAGAGCACAGGACTGGATGGCTGTGTAACCTTGGTCTGGGCAAGTCACTTAGGTCAGAATTTTCAAAATTGTCCATTGATCTTGGGTACCTGCGTTTTAGTGCTCAGCCTGAGAAACTCAGGGCCTGGTTTTCAGAAATGATGAACACAGAAAGGTCCCATCAACTTCAGTTGGACTTGTGGGTGCTCAGTAGGGTTGCCAGGTGTCTGGTTTTCGACTGGAACACCCGGCTGAAAAGGACCCTGGAGGCTCTGGTCAGCATGGCTGACCGAGCTGTTAAAAGTCTGGTTGGCGGTGCAGCTGGGCTGGCAGGCTCCCTGCCTGGCTCTGCGGGGCTCCTGGGAAGCAGCCAACATGTCCCTCCAGCTAAGGGGCGGCCTTGGGGGCTCCACACACCTCCCCCACCCCGAGTGCCGGCTCTGCAACTCCGATTGGCCGGGTACTGTGGCCAGTAGGAGCTGTGGGAGCAGGGGCAGCACGCAAAGCTCCCTCACCACCCCTTGGTCTAGGAGATGGAGGGACATGACACTGCTTCTTGGGAGCTGCCTGAAGTAAACACCTCCCAGAGCCCGCACCCCAAACTCCCTCTCACGCCCCAACCCCCTGCCTCAGCTTGGAACCCCCTCCCGCACCCAAACTCCCTCCAGGAGCCTGCACCCCGCATCTCCCCCCAGGGCTGGCCCATAATATTTTGGCATCTGAGGCAGGGAGCTCAAATGACTCCCCTATTCCCCATCGCTCGGGCCAAAACTTTGAAAGGTCTCAATTCTGCTTTCTTCCTGTTCTACTCCTCTCATGGTACTGCTCTGCTACCTGCCCCAATAAAGGAGAACTAACAACTTAAAATGCCTTGTTCAAAAATTTAAAGTAACACTTAACTTTCAAACGCCTGAACAGCAAATGTAACTTCTCTTGTCTGCATAGTAAACACTGGCATTTTTATCTGTTGAATAATCAAAGTGGTGCTTTCTGTGCCTTCTTGGTTGCAAAGATTTGAACTGCTTCCTGAAGGTCCACAGTCTGGGCCAGCTCATGCACTATTGAGATGGTTGCAAGGCCGACCAGCCTCTCCTATGTCATTGTGGAGCATAGATGTGTTTTTATTAACTTCAGCTTGGAAAAGCTGCATTCTCCACTGGCAACTGTTACAGGAAGTGTTAGAAGTATTCGCAGAGCAACAAAAGCATTTGGAAAGAGGGTGGTCATCTTATTTGTGCACATATATTCCAGAACAGCCTTTGGAGTTGACCTTGCTGAAAAGTATCTTGAAAGGGCTTTCAATTCATCACCTAAATCACTCGCATCAATATTGCGCATGTCATCATGTGTCAACACTGTCTCTAGTGCCCTGCATTGCTGGTGTAGGTCTTCTTCAGCTATAGTGAGGAGTTCTGGAATATCGTACAACATCCCAAATATACTGCGGTGTTCCTTGAGCTGCATGAAACGTTCTTCAACTGACTGTATTGCACAATCTAGCACCTGGTTAAAGAATTCAACTTTGAATTGTTGTTTGGGGTCTCTTATGGGATTATCCCATGCCTCATAATCAAAATGTCTTCTTCTTCGCTGACTCTTGTATTCTTGAATGGGTGGGAAAATAGCTTCAGTGTGAAGTTCCTCTGCCAACTTCTGTGCGCTCTTCAGGACGTTTTGAAATCTCTCATCTGACCGGTAAGACTGTAGGTATGACTTTGCTTTGTCCAGTTGTTCCATTGCTCCAGATATATCAAGGTCAACACCCTGGCGTCTCTTGCTTTTAAACACCATTTATTTCAAACAGTATGTCATGCCACAACACTAAGCCACACAGAAATTTGAAGTTATGTATGTTTCTGGTGATTCCGTTTCCCTCTGCCACTGTTCTCCCACGAACAGTTCCTGTCATAGCATTATCCTCCATAATAGCAACTATGGCATCATCTATCTTCCCAATTTTGTGTTTGATAGGCTTTATCGCCTCCACTCAACTTTCCCATTGTGTGGCACTCAGTGGTTTCATTGTCAGAGAGGATGTTCCCCGACGTTGTTTCAAAATTTGCCATCGATGAGTTGATGCAGAGAAAAATACATAGATGCTTTGAATTACATTAAAAAATTCAGCAGCCTCACTAGATGCTGATGCTGCATCACTGACCATCAAGTTCAATGAATGAGAACTGCATGGGACAAAAAAAGCTTGAGAGTTTAACTCTCGGATCCATGTCTGCACTCCTCTGTTCTTTCCTCTCATGTTGGCACCATTATTGTAGCCCTGACCTCTTATGTCAGTTATCACAATTCCTGTATCTTCCAGCTTTTTAAGAAGCACATTTGTCATACCAGCTCCTGTAGTATCATCAATGTCAATAAATTCTAGAAAATGCTCTCTGACAGTCACCATTGCAGGGATATTTTCACTAGGTTCTGTTGTTGTAACAAAACGCACGATTAAAGTCATTTGTTCCGTATGGCTGATGTCAGGTGTGCAGTCCAGAATAACAGAGTAATATCTTGCTGACTTCAGATCTGCCAAAATCTTCTGTTTGACTTTTGTTGCCAGTAACTGTATGATCTCATTTTATATGGTTTTTCCAAGGTAGTGGTGTGTGTACATTTCTTGCGTGGTGACTCTTCTTAGATGCTCCTGGAGTACAGCATCAAATTCAGCCATCAGCTCCACAATTTTAAGGACGTTTCCATTGTTTGGCACATACAGCTGATCTGAAGTGCCACGCAGTGCTAGGTTTTGTGTAGCAAGCATTCTCACAATGGCAATGAGCCTTTTCAGAACATTTTGACAGTAAAGAGACTAATGCAATCTTCTCCTGATGCTGATCATCTATGGTGGCCTTTAACCTTCGTCTCATCTCAAGCTCTTTCCATCTATGGAATGCTCTCTGGTGATTTGCTGCCTTCTCATGGCATGCCAGATTTCTAGCCAGATTTTTCCAGTCCTTTGTTCCTGTAGAACTCAATGTGGCTGGAACATTAGGCTGGAAGAGTTTGCAACAAAAACAGTATGCAGCATTCTGGGTTTTTGAGTACATAAGCCATGGCCTCTCCACTTTGTCACCATTGGGAATTTCACGCCAGTAATGTGTTAGATGGAAACTTCTATTTTCATTGTTTTTGGGGAACAAGAAGTTTTTCACTTGCTGTGGCCCATGCAGTACAAGGAAGTCCCTCGGGCTGCTGCTCAAGTGGATCCACAGTCCTGGATCATCTAGACTTAAGGAACTAAACTCAGCAGCAGCTGTTTCTTGTGCCTCCACCACACTCTTCTCTGATCTACACTTTTCTTCAGAAATGTGCATGGTTACATCCATTTGAGATGGAGATATGGATGCTGCAGTAGCTGCCAGGTCACCTGTACTCTGACTAACTGGTAGATCAGGCATCTCCTCACCACTCACGTTCTCACTGGGGCCGGAAGGCTCACCGTGGACATTTGTGTCTGTGTATCTCAGGAGAGCTCCTTCCCGCTTAGATAGAAAAGCTCCCTTTGCTTTCTTTCTTTTTCTGAATGCTGCCCCAGAGGGGCGTTTTCTTCTTTCTCTCATGACTGCTGTTCTGTGCCAGCTATAGTGGCTCTCAACACTCAGTTGAAGGGGACAAATAAGCAGGCTGGTAGCAGGGCCTGAGTGAGGGAAGATATCAGCGTCTCAAGGGCCTAACTGGCTCCTACTACTTCAGTTGACTGCCTGTTCTCCGCAAGTGGGTTCAGGGAAGCAGCAGGAAACAGGAAGCTCCCTGAGAAGCTGGTGTTAATCAGTCCAGGCTCCTGGGGGTGCTAGAGAGATACATAAGAGGCTCCTCCCTCCTCCTCTCTCTCCCTGCAGCTCCTGCTGCTTTCCGTTATTCCCTCTCACCTTTTCTCCTGCCTGCCTGTTATGTCTCTTGTACCCTCCTTCCTCCACCACAGCACTCCACCATCTGTGTGTGTGTATCTAGAGCAGAGAGAATACATATGCACCAGCAGCAGACACAATTATTTACAATCTGGGTCCTACTGGCGCCCCCCCCCCCCCACAGTCTGGCACCTGAGGTGGCCGCCTCAGTTCGCCTCATGGTAAGGTCTGCCCTGTCTCCCCCCCACTATATCCCAGCCCCCTGTCCCAGCCTGGAGCCCCCTCCCGCACTCCGAACCCCTCGGCCCTAGCATGGAGTCTCCTCCGGCACCCCAAACTCATCATTCCCAGACCTACCCCAGAGCCTGCACCCCCAGCCACAGCTCTCACCCGCTCCTGCACCCCAATCCCCTGCCCCAGCCCATTGAAAATTAGTGAGTAAGCAAGGGTATGGGAGAGCGAATAACTGAGGGAGGGGGGATGGATTGAGAGGGGGTGGGGCCACAGAGAAATGTCAGGGGCAGGGGTTGGGGCAAGGGTGTTCAGTTTTCTGCAAGTAGAAAGTTGGCAACTCTTGTGCTCGGTGCTAGCCTCTGAAAATAGAGCTGTGGTGTTTTAAATTGGGCATTCATAATTATGGGAAAGGTCAAGAAAATACACTTCTCCCATTTAAATCGCACTTCTTGGAATAAGGTTGCAGCAAAATGACAGGTGTTTAAGGCTATGCTGCTGTAAGGTCTCCAGTGTAGCCTCTCTTTTCTGGCAAGTGAGAGCTCTCCTGCCGGCATAATTAAACCATCTCCAGGGAGCAGTGGTAGCTATGTCAGCAAGAGAGGCTCTCCTGCTGACATAGTGCTGTCCACACCAGCACTTTTGCCGGAGAAACTTATGTTGGTCAGGGGTGTGTTTTTTCACACCCCTGACCGATAAAAGTGGTTGTGTAGACAAAGCCTAAATCTTGTCCTGGGAAAGTGTCTCTGACCTCTGCTGAGTGATGTGATTGTAACATCAGAGAGCTGAGCTGCTTAGAGAATAGCTTCGGAGGGAAAAGGGGAGAAGGGAGTAAGACAAGGGAACTGAAGGAGGAAGAGAACGACCTCTCTGATATCACAATATCATCACTCAGCAATGAGCTGCTTGTAGGACAGAAGGAAAGGGAGGAGGAGTGAAGAACTGGAGAGGTAGAGGAAAAAGAAGCCCACCCATTATTTCATGAGTGCAGCCTAACTCTCACACGCTCATATTGCACTGGTTAATGAATGGAATAGAAGAAGAAACGCTTTCCCGACCACCCAACTATTAAGAAAGTCAGTGATTGTTGCAGAGATGTTGTATATATGTAAATAGTGAGGGCTGGTAGTGTTGCCAGTCGATGGCGCTCAAGGATATGCAGCAAGCTGCTGAGTTTTGTAGGATCAATAAAGCTTGCAGTTATGCACTGTAATGGCTGCCTCAGTGCAGCGATTTATATGGAGCTCTTACGAGTGGTCTATTTGGTTTTCATACAAGACTGAATTTCATCCTTTCACTGCTTCCTGAAAACTGAAATCCTCAAAGACTTCTCTAAACCTTAGCCCTCCTGCCTCTCTATCCTGCTAAATTAGATGTGTACGCCTGCATGCACACAAACACACATGGTACTGTGGAACAAACAAGATCATTGACTTTTTCATTGTTCCCTTCCCCCTTCCTTTTTTATACTGTCTAGTTAGAGCCTGATCCTGCCGCCAGAGCTGCCCATATTTGTTTTTGCATGGGAGTGTGGTTCTTTGCTTATGGACCAGTTTCAGGATGTGTTCTGCAAATTGTAAGCTCTTCACAACTGGCATCTTGACTTCGTAACTGCTTGTAAAGCACCATGCAGCCAGCTGCTATACAGATGACACTACTATTGGTCATTCCTGAAGTGACTTCATTTTATTTTTAGACATATCCCACTGTGCTGCCTTGAGCTGCCAGTACCGCTGCCATTCTTCACCATCTGGAGGGACTTGCTATTGCCCTGCGGGATATGTAATCAGCAGCAATGACAGTCGCACCTGCATTGGTAAGTGAACAGTAGAGATGCAGATATATAAGTCTGGACTTTTCTCACAGGGGTCCTGGGTATTAAGGATTCCACAAATATGAAAAAGAATCCATGATTATTGGATAAGTATGTGTGGGTGGACACATTGGCAAGCAGGTAAATCTTGAGAGTTACAAAGTTAAACCTCAAGTTGAATGGAAAAATAGCAAGAGAGCAAAAGCTCAGCAGCAGCATAAAACCACTGTGGGGACAGAGGAACAGGCCAGTGAGCGGTCATGAGGTCTTCACTTCCCAGCTAAGGAAAGACCAGTTTTTTAATACTTGGAGAGGTTGTTTGTGTTTAGAAAGGCTGACTCTGGTATGGCAACTTTATGTTCAAATCTGATGAAACAGCCCTTTTACTGTTCTTGAGAGCTTGATGCTCCATGCTGGGGTGTGTGGTTATACACCTGGGAAATCAGAAGTTACTCAACATTTGATCTATTATTCAAACTGACATTATGTGAAAATGCAGATTGTTGTGGGTAAGGTAAAATGAGTATGGTACATTACTTTGCCACTCTGGAGTGCTGTATCTCCTATTATGAATACATCATATAGCCTTGCATATAAACCAAAAAAAGTCTGTCATAATTTCAAGGTGTTGTTTGGCTTATCTACAAGTCATTGGGAAGAAGGGAATCACTGAAGTAGGTATCCAAGGAAGTAGATCCCCATGTAGCTGTTTGATTCTGTGTTAAAGCAAATGCACATGCAGAGAGCCCTCTTCTTTAACTCTGATTCAGGAGCAAGTTGGGAAACCTACTCTCTGACCTAATGTAATGCCAATCGCTCTTCTCTTAATCCCATTGATAGGCCTATAAAACAAACTCTCCACATTTGCTAGGAATTGTGACAGGATCTCAGGTGATATTCATCATGTGAGATTCAGTCTTGCACAGAAGAGATGGGCCATAGTCATTTTACTCAAAATCTAGCAAGGGATCAGTGGTTCCTCTCTTCTTCCCACTGACTCTCATGTAAAAGGGGAAGTCCCTTGCTCAACTCCTGATTCAGTAAGTAGAAGGTGGGGGCCAGCGGACATGTGAATAATTTCCTCTATTGAGATAAGAAGTGAAGGGGTTGGCTTATTAGCTGTAATGTTCAATAGGTTATTCTTTCACTTTTTAGTTTAAATTTAGTTTTACTGGTCATATACCTGAGGAATTCAGTGGGAAGTAGTTTTAGTGGAAAGCATTAATTTCCCAAACCCATAATCTTTTCATTCTCCCCTCTTCTCTGCTCCTGGTAGGGTTGCCAACCCTACCAGTTTCTCCGGGAGTCTCCCAGAATCAGGCTCTATTTCCCAGAGGCTACTGAAGCTAAACCGGGAGATTTTAGGTGCTAAAAGTCTGGCGGCGCAGTGTCGCTAAGGCAGGCTCTTTACCTGTCCTGGCCCCACGCTGCTCCCGGAAGCGGCCGGCATGTCCCTGGGAGGGGTGGGAGCAGGGGGGTGTCTGCATGCCACCCCCACCCCGAGCGCCGACTCCCATTGGCTGGGAGCTGTGGCCAGTGGGAGCTGCTGGGGTAGTCTTCAGCTACCGTAAGCTGGTAGAGCTCCACTGGAGTCAGTTACAGCCGTTGAAGATCTGGCCTATGGTTTTTGCCTGGAATTATAGAGCAGATCTATATTGTCTAACTAGCTCTAAGTACCTCAAAATACAGGGATCTACAGGCCATTCACTTGTAATATGGGTTTTGAACTACTCATCTCATCTGAACAGCAGTTTAGTTCTGTTCTCTCAGCCAAGTCTAATGGAATTACTGTGTTAGATAGCAGCACTTCTAAGAAGGTGGCTGTTGATATGTTATACATGCTAAATAGCTGACGTGATGTGCCTTGTGGTTGTACTGGTACTAGGGGCTATACTTCTGGGAGCATTGCACCCTCGGGTACCCCATGTATAGTCTCAAATAAGAGAGATATTTCTGAGCCCAGTCAGGTGGGTATCTACCGAAAGTATCTCATATTCATTCCATCATTTGCTTTCCATTGTTCTTGATCACTCTTGGAAGGTAGACACTGAAATCCCTTTGCTACCAATTATTTTTTCCTCCATTGCTTGCACAAACAGATTTGTTGTTCTCAGGCAGCCCATGAAGCTTAGGCAGCGTCACTGATCTTTTTCTTTTGAGGAAAAGAAAATAAAAGCATCTGTTGTCAAAAGGGAAACCTACCTACCAATAGCGACAGGGACTTTGCAAACAAATATAAGGAAAAGAGGGAGGACAATCTTCTCAGGCCTGCCAAGTATGACAGTGTCCTCCTTACTGGAAGCTGTGTTTATATGCGTGCCTTGTCCACCTAACAGATTTTGATGATTGTAAGATGTGGGGTGTGTGTGACCAGCTGTGTGAAGACCGTGTTGGCCATCACCAGTGTCACTGTGTGGAAGGTTATTTCTTGGAGCATCACCGCCACTGTAGAGCCAACAGTTCATGTAAGTAAATGGCGCCAAGTGTGGTTCTTGCTGTAATTTTACTTGTAAAGGAAATATTATCTTGTAATTTTCTGTGTATTGCTGAAAAAAAGTAGTGAAATATGCTTGAGTACAGCAGGCACACACAAAATGTTCCAGTGGCATGAAAGATTCTGCTGGTTCCAGAGATATTCCCTATCTGCAAAATGCAATATTCAGTTAGAAACAGGATTTTCAGACTGGTGGATCATTATTAGGCTGCTCACTCCATTTACTTTAATGGCAGCTTTGTCTGAGTGAAGTGAGCAGGATTTGGGTCTTAAATATCATCCACTGAAATAGATCCACTAGTCGTCTCCATGGATATATATTTTCAAGGCAAACTTTCAAAGCCTTCTTATTGGAGAGTCTCTGCTGCTATGAAATGCTCTAACGGGATGTGAGAATGAAGAATACATATGGGAAATGGCAATAAATAAAAATTCACAGAAGATAGGCTGCATGGCAAACTCAAAGAATATCCATCTCTCGTGGGAAAAAGGTCTTTTGAGAGAAGGTGGAGGGTGGCAAGAGAGAGAGGGAGAGAGAGAGAGAACCTTCTTCAGGATGTGGATATACACAGGTTTGGTAACATTTTCACACACAAGTGTTTTTACTGCACATTCCTTAGTTGCCTCCTCCAAAACAGGCTGTAGACCAGGTTGCCACGCAGTGCTTAAAGGGCCAGATTTGCAAAGGTGGATGCAATGTGTGCAGTCTACAAAAACAAAATCATATTTGCACCCACCAGCAGACAGGTATACACTCAATATTGATAAGTGTCAGTTTATACCTGTGTATTCTATTTGTAGTTTGCAAATACATTAATGCCTGTTTGCAAAATAACACTTTCAGCTGGTGTTGCATCAATTATTTTCTCCAATGGTCGTGATTTGCTGATTGGAGATATCCATGGAAGGAGTTTTCGTACTTTGGTGCAATCCCAGAATCGTGGCATTGCGGTCGGAGTGGACTTTCATTTTTTCCTACGTAGAATCTTTTGGACAGACACAGTGCAAGATAAGGTAGGTAGAAATTTCAAGAAAAATATGATTTTTGGAAGCAAAAAGACCCAGGAGCGGAATGTGTTGATAGTGTTTCATTTTTGTGAGCTGATGCAGGCAGTATCTTTGTTTTCTAACAAAAAAGGCCCTTGAGAAGTTTTACATTAATCACCACATTTTCCAAGCTATACTGTTACATCTGATATATTAAACAAAGCATGCTATTATATGGTGCTATCTTGAGCAACTTTTAATTTTATTAGAAATGGAGTCCAGAAGCCTAATTAAGAGAAATAGTAGACATTCTTTCAAAACTGGACAAATTTTTCTTAGTAATTTTTTGAAACCTGATCATTTAAAATGTAAAACTGCTGTGCTTTCCAAGATGATAAAAATCAGATTTCTCCCATATACTCCAAATGGGATTGTAATTGAGCTTTGGGTAACAAATATTGACAATATTTTGTGTAATGAGCCAATATTTTGTTACACTACTTTTTTTTTTAAAAGAGGAAATATGTTCAGTTTAAATCAGAGTAAAACAGTAATTTTCAGAAGTCAGTTTGGGGTACATGTCAAAGGAGGTAGGCTCATATTTTTCCCATTGTCTCTTTTCTCCTTCCCCAACCTCGTTGAAAAGAATAAAAGTTGCAGTTCAGTTGCATAAATCCAAAACTTTTATAAGAACTTTGTAGGGCAAGTAAACCAACACTGGAAATAAGCTGATAACTCTGTGTCTGGAAGAATCTGTATATTTCTGAGTATAGAACCGTGTCACTAATGTTACATGTCATGTTACCTACACACCCCATTTCTCTAAACTCTAGACTACCAAAAAAGAGCCTAATTTCAATAATAAAAATTTTTATAGGACACTTACTTATTGCCCTTGCTGGATGGGGAATAAGATCTTCCGGGTTCACCTATGACCCACTCCCTGCTGACCCTTATGTGTAGAGCAGGGGTCGGCAACCTGCGGCACGTGTGCCAAAGGCGGCATGTGAGCTGATTTTTACTGGCACGCTGCTGCCAGCCGGGGTCCTGGCCGCCAGCCCCGCTCAGCCAGCTGCTGGCCTGGGTGAACGGAACCCCAGGCCAGCAGCAGGCTGAGCGGGGCCGGCGGCTGGGACCCTGGCTGGCAGGAGCTAGCGGACGGAACCCCAGAGTGGCGGTGGGGTTCAGCCGCTCAGCCCACCACTGGTCTGGGGTTCTGCCCACTGGTGTAGTGTATTAACTTTTTCTCCCCGTAGGAATGTGCTCCTTGCAGAGCACCAGGACTGGCAGCTATAAGTAGTACACCATAAGTAGCACATTCCTACTTTAATACAACTACACCCGTGTAGGGACGACTGTGCCTCCCCAAACAGCCTGCCCCCTATCCGCCCCCTCCCACTTCCTGCCCCTTACTGCCCTCCTCATTAACCTCTGATCCATCCAACACCCCCTGCTCCTTGTCTCCTGACCGTCCTTCCCCCCAGACCTCAGCCCACCATCCAAGCCTCCCTGTCCCCTGACTGCCCCGATCCCTATCCACACCCCCGACCCCTGACAGGCCCCCCGGGACTCCCACGCCTATCCAACCACCCCTCTTCCCCATCCTCTTACCATGCTGCTCAGAGCACCAGGAGTGGCAGCCGTAATTAGTACACCAGAAGCAGCACATTCCTATGCGGAGCAATGTAATACACTCCACCCAGCCCCGCTCAGCCCACTGATGGTCTGGAGTTCTCAAAATATGTTCTCGCACCCCTTATCAAAAATAACACTACACTTAGCTTAAAAACTTGAAAACTTAGAAACTTAAAAACTTGGTATATTACAGTAATCATTAAAAAATGTATAATGTTAATAAATACATAGGTTTGATGAAACAAAGTAGTTGTACTTATGTGCCTGTGCTTAATTTGTGTTTTCGATGATTTACCGTCTAAAAAAATCTCGCATGTCTCGCACCCCCAGAAAGGGCATCTCGTACCCCCAGGGCATGTGTGCACCTCAGTTTAAAAACCACTGCACTAAACTGATAAGATCTGCGTTTTAATTTAATTTTAAATGAAGCTTCTTAAACATTTTAAAAACCTTGTTTACTTTACATACAGCAATAGTTTAGTTATATAATATAGACTTATAGAGCGAGACCTTCTAAAAACGTTAATATGTATTACTGGCATGTGAAATCTTAAATTAGAGTGAACAAATGAAGACTTGGCACACCGCTTCTGAAAGGTTGCCGACCCCGGTGTAGAGGGTTTGTACAGAGCAAGGTGACTGTCACTGTGCTGGTGTTTACCACATGTCTAAATTTGCCAGGCCTTCCACAGCAGAGCCACACCGTCAAGGGCCCTGCCTGGCCATGGAGAAAGGGCAGAATTTGCCCCATCGTTGTTAGCTTAGCAGAATTGCATTTTCCCCACAGAATATTTCCATTTATTATGCTTAAGACAGATGCAGCAGCATAGTTTAAGGTTGAGGCCAGAGTTTTACCTGTAAAATGTTTTTGCCTGCAATTATACTGTTGTTTTACCTTTTACTGTAAAAGGTACCAACACTTCAGTGAATGGACATTTCCATCAAAAGCTTTTTGTGGCAGAGACTGTCTATTTATCTATGTTTGTGTAACACATAACACAATAGAGCTCCAATCCTGTTTGCAACTTCTAGGAGTAACAACAATACATAAGGCATTCTCTTACATGTGAAATGCATTGTAATAAATATTTATTATAACAGAAATTACATAAATGTTAGAAAAACAAATACTATTAAACACTCTGTTAACAATTAAGCTAAGGTACAAACTAATCAAGAACATTATGAGTTATGCACCTACGACATTCTTCATCTCATTGCATCAATGCATTCTTCATCTCATTCATTTCATTTGCATTTGGCCTAAAATCCTCAAGATCCTCCATCACTGGGTTTAGAACAATGGAGTAGGTGCTTAAACAGTTCATATGTTCAACAATTTGTGGACCCAACTGGGTGGAGTTAAAATTGTGACCTTTTTAGTTCAAAGCTTTCTGGATTGTATTAATTTGTGGTGCATCGTAACATTGGTTTAATGTAGGCCCCCCGCCCCAGAAAAACACTTTTTTGGTATGAATCTTTATCGTAGCAAAAAGACTAAAAGACTCACTCGTTTGCTTCATCGGACTGTAGCTGTCAGCTCACATAAATTAAAATGGTATGTCTCCTTGAGCCTTATACTCGTAAGAGCCAGGGGCTACAGTAAGGGGCAGCAAAGGGAATGCAGCTCCCCCTCTGCTAAAGCAGGAGAGCTTTCAGTCCTCTTCTTCACTTCAGTGAGCAAGGCTTCCCTGCAGCTCCCCCTGCTTGCTTGGTTGGTGCAATAAGAGATCCTTCTCCTGTTTGTTTACTTAACCAAGGTTAGAGCTTTGCTAAAAGACTCACCCTTGGTTAAGCTGTTGAAAACTCATGCTTTTGCTGTGGTCCAGAAAAGCCACTCCAGGACTTTTGCCATTTTTACTGTGGTAGAAGTCATTTTCAGTCCGGTAACTTGTCCAGTCTGCAGGAATGACACATGGAGCAAACTCTCTGTTTCTGCATTTGGATCCTAAATTTCACAAAGATCCTCCTTATTTCTTTTTGCAAAAGCCTAGAGAGCAGCTTTAAAGGGTTTACATGGGTAACCACAGGCAGAATTTGGCCCCATATCTGTAGGGCCATGTGATTACCTCAGACATGACAACTACTGTGTGAGTAATTAAGATGACTAATGGAATGTCATGGTAGTTAATAGTTTAGGTTAATAATATGTATTTTATTTTCAGGTGTTTTCTGTTGGCATTGATGGTTCCGGTATCCATGAAGTTTTAAATGTTTCACTTGACACACCTGAAAATCTCGCAGTCGACTGGATTAACAATAAACTGTATGTAATTGAGACCAGTGTGAACAGAATAGATATGGTAAACTTGGATGGAACTAACCGTGTAACTCTTATTGCTGAAAATCTGGGAAATCCTAGAGGAATAGCACTCGACCCAACTGTTGGGTAAGTGATACAGGTGAGGTAATGAGAAAAGATGGTTAAAATCCCTGTATTCGTATATAAAGGAACAGTAACTAAGAAATAGTCAATAATTGTCTTTTGAAATAAAACATAAAAGGGAGGTCTTGACAATCTGTGTTCTACTGGCTGATCTCTTGTTTCACAAGAGTTATGGGTATTAAACCCAGCACCACAACTAAATTCCAGTTTAAACATCATGCTTGGTTTGAAAAGTTACTTAACCTCTCCCTTTCACATCCCTTTGTAGTATGGCTCATACATTTGCCCCTCAGAAGTGTCTGCATTTCATTGTGGGTGAACGTATTTCTGTACATGATGTATTGTACAGTGTCACGTTATTTGTGAGGAAGACTATATAATTATAATTGATAAATAATATTACCTATATACTACAGATATGGACTAAGACCCTAGCTATATACCATGCTATAGAACTGTCTGTTACGGCAGCACTATGAAATGCTTTTACTCTCATTGTTTGGAGCCTGAGTATTATGACAAGATTTTGGCCTTCAGTGTGCACGTGCAGCTGCCATTGAAACCAATGAGAATTGTGATGTGCATCCCGGGGGTAGAATTTTTCCGTAAAGGTTTTGTTGTGGCTGCTAGCTTCTTGCTGTTTGGGATGCAATAGTGGGTGAACCCTGTAACGCTTGTGTTTGTCCCTGCCCCATATACTTCAGCAGTACGTTAGAGGCATGAAAAAAAATGATCTTCCTCTGGGACAGAAAGATGAGTTTCTGTTTATTGCCCTTTATAATGATGAACTGCCCACGTGGTTGATCCTGGCTTTTTCCTGGTGGTCCGTTTGGTTCCTCTGTCTATTGCTGTGCACATTAGAAGTTCCATAAACCTCTGGGTGAAATCACAGTCTTTCTGAACTCCATCTGTAGAGAAAACTGTAGGCCAGATCCTCAATTGGTGTCAACTGGCATATTTCCATTGTGCACCAATTGATATTATAGCTCCAACTCTAAAAATGTGCTGTTTTAAATGATGAAACAATTTGAAAAGTCCACATAAAATGTAGCTTTTATATAAAATCTCAAGGAAATGTGGGACCTTAATTTTTTTTTCTTTTATAGTTATTTATTTTTCTCAGACTGGGATAATCTTTCCGGCGATCCTAAAGTGGAAAGGGCCTTCATGGATGGCACAAACCGACAAGATTTGATAAAAACAAAATTAGGTTGGCCTGCTGGAATAACTCTGGATATTGTATCAAAGAGACTTTACTGGGTGGACAGCCGCTTTGATTACATTGAGACTGTAACTTATGATGGGCTTCAAAGGTAGAAGAGAATTTTGTTTCTTATATTTTACAGGCCTGTTGCACTATGTCTGGTTCAAGATCTGTCTAACCAAATGAGATTCCCAACATCTAAACTATAACATAACTTGAATGTGATATAGGACACCTTAATTTATGAGAAGTGTCACTCTGACGGTTGGAAAATGTTAAATTCCTCCACTGTACCTCATGTTTTATGCCTATGTCCTATTTTCCCCTTGATTATATTTTTGCACTTCCTTCTTCATTCACATTGTTTTGTATTGTCCACTCCCATGATACATGTCTTTTGATGGCATGCATTTTTATTTCTTTGAACACTTTTTACATTTTCTTTCTAGGTCTTTTCCTTATGCTAGTTTGTTACATTCATTTTAAATTTGAGCTTCCTAAACCCCACACACCACAATGGAAATAAAATGTTCTGATTTCTTCTCTTTTTGATTGCACTTCAAACCTAATCACAAATCTACAGTAACAGCTATTAAAAAGCCATCATTTACCACCATTTACCACACACAGTGATGTCTGAGACATTGCAGTCACTCCTGATATAAAAATAGGGAGTAACCACAGTATCTCAGCTACCACAGAAGTAATTGTTGACTTTTAATGGTGACCACTGAATTTATTGTCTACTATTTATTGTTTAGAAGCTCCCTCACCTCTACATTGCTAATAATGGCCTCTGTGTTTCTCAGACATGAGACAAAAATTGTTCCCTTTCTAGTTCCCTTCAACATCTTGTCCAAGAAAACAATTGTCTGTCAAGTCAACAATTTTATTACTCAGTTGATTGCTTCATTTGCAAGAGAGCGTTTCTTCATGTAAAAGCAATGCTGGTATCTTTGTTTTTCTCCTTATATCTGCACTTTTCAAGGCCATTTTCATGGTTTAGTAAGGCAGGAATGCAAGTGGTTAGAACAATCTCTATTTTTCTAAGATAAAAACTTATCACTTATTGCAACATTGAGTATCTTACATTAATGTACAAATAATGCATTTTTGAAGTGAGTCAATGGTATATTTTGAAAGTGCTCTTAAAATAGAGTTTAATGTCCTCCTGAGTAACACACCAGAAAACCACAGCACACGTCTCCTCACAACTGGAGACCGCTGGAGGTATAGAATTTGACCTACATAAAGGAAAAGAACCGTCAGTCATAAATCCAAGTTCATGTTAATATATTTAATAGTAAAGTGTTGTTTAGAGAAGTAAACACTTTGCATTATCCCTATAATTGATCTAGCATACATTATTGCAGCGTTTGTGTGAAAACCATATTTTATGATGTCTTTTCATGTGTCCACATTTAACTAGTGCAGGCCTCTCTGATTTGACCTTCTGTAGCCTTCTCCAAATTTTCCTCTTGACTTGTTCTTTTCTCCAGTATGTCCTGGCATTTTATCTTTTCACCATCCCAGGCCTCTTCTGTCTCCTGTCCCATGCTTGTCTGATCTCCTCTCTGTGGAGACTGTCCACTTTCTGCTTCTCTCATCCCCTTAGTAATTTTGAGTTGCTTTCTGCATTATTCACTCTTTGCCTACCCTGCATTTCCTCTGAGACATTACTCTGCATATATCGTATCAGCTTCACTTCTTAGACCACTCTTGGTCTTTCCCATCTATGTATTGGCAGCTTATTTGTATATAAAAGCAGAAGCTAATGATTTAGTAAAGTTTATCATGATTTAGTAAAGTTCTATTTTTTGTTGTTTTTGATCAAAAGGAAGTGAAATTATCTTTTTGACATTATTCTACATGTAACCTAAAAATGTTTTTGTAACAGGAGAACAATAGCTCATGGAGGGTCAGTGGTTCCTCATCCTTATGGAATAAGCCTTTTTGAACATAATGTTTATTTTACTGATTGGACAAGGATGGCAGTGATGAAGGCTAATAAGTTTGCAGACTCTAACCCTCAAGTTCTCTACCAGTCTTCACTGAGGCCATATGGAGTGACAGTTTACCATGCTCTCAGGCAGCCATATGGTAAGCCAACTGATTGTCAAGAGAAGTGTTGGGATTGTCCTCTCTAGAGTTGCTAAAAGCAACACTAGACAGTTATATTAGTTGCAAAGAAGCTGATTATACAAAATTTAAAAGCAACGTCTGAGTAATGTATTGATATTTGGAAGAAACAAACTTGTGTTTATGAGCAATTTTCACTTTTATGGCTTGATCCAGCTGCCATTAAAGTAAGTGGACGTATATATCCATTGACTTTAATGGCGGTTGGATCAGGCCCTCAGTGACAAGTAAATATTGTATGTTAGACATAACTATGTACTGAGTGTAGGGCTATATCTACACTACCACTTACGTAGCTGTAAGTTATGTCGCTCAAGGGTGTGAATAAGCCACTCTAAGTGACGTAAGTTACACTGATCTAAGCGCCAGTGTGGACCAGGCTGTGTTGACATCAGAGCTTCTGTGCTCTGGTTGGGGGTGGATTAATTAAGTTGATATGAGAGCTCTCTTCCATCAGCTTAGAGTGGCTACACGAGAGGGCTTACAGTGGTGTAGCTGTGCTGCTGCAAGCTCTCTAGTGTAGCCATAGCCAGAATACAGAAACTTATAGACCAAAGAGTTTATCTTAAAAGCTATGGCCCCCAAACTGCAATGTGCTGAATACCTTTTGAGAGGTGCTGAGCAAATTGAATGCCAGTTAACTTTAGCAATAGTTGATGATCGGGGCCTCCTGGGAATGACTCAGCATCTTACAGGGCCCTCCATATCATATTTTCCTATGGGAGTTTTGCCCTCATTAGTTAATATACCTCCAAATGATTTGCCATAAATACTGAAAAAATGTCTGAAAATATAAAAATTGATGATGTATGGAAAATTTATAGCATGAAGATTTAATCCCATCCATATTATTTTCCAGTAAGAAATCCTTGTGGAAGTAATAATGGGGGTTGCGAACAAATCTGTGTTCTCAGTCATAAAACAGATAACGATGGGCTGGGCTACCGCTGCAAATGCACCCTGGGCTTTGATCTACACGTGGATGGGCGACATTGCATTGGTAAGAAAATGTATTAGTGGCTGTTGCAAGTGGAATACCCTGCCACATCACCATATGTTCTTTCAGAGATTCCATTTTTCTTCTTTCTTCCATTTTCCTTTTTCAGCCTCTATTTGCTTAAATTCCATTTCTGCTCTTTCCTTTTCCCTCTTCTTGAAACTCTAATTTTTTCTCATTCTCTTCTTCTCTCTCATCTTCTACCGATCTCTCTCGTTTTTCCCCAGTCCCTCTGTGTTATGTGTTTAAATTTTATTGTCAAAACAAACATTGCAAAATAAAACTAAAAAGTTCCTTACCTTACATTTAATTAATTTTGAATCATCTGAGCCTGAGGAAGCCCTTTAAGTCACTAAAATCTATACATGTTCTTTTCTTTTATAGCTGTGCAACAGTTTTTGCTCTTTTCATCACAGCTGGCAGTGCGTGGGATCCCATTCAATCTGTCCACCCAGGAAGATGTGATTATCCCAGTGACTGGGAGCCCTTCATACTTTGTTGGAATTGACTTCTGTGCCCAGGATGACACCATTTTTTTTTCAGATACAACTAGAGATATAATTTATAAACAAAAAACGGATGGGTCAGGTGAGATGCAAACTGTTGGTTTGGTTTCTCTATGTGTCTTCATATGAAAAAGCTGGATATTTGCCTTGGCAGGAAATTTTGTAACTTCCTGCAAATTTTAGCCATTTTGCAAATGTACTCAAGCCCCAGTCTTACATTCTTTGCACACCCAAACTGCGGTGGGTATGCAGGCCACGCAAAACTCACGTTTTGCAATAGCAAAAAACAGTAGTCTACATGTGCCCTGCTGCTGTAAATGATATGTCTTTGTACCATTGCTGCCTGCTGTGTATCCAAGCTGGATTCACCACTGGCCATATGCAGGTGACCTCTCCATTGCTGCTTTTCCTGTAGGAAAGGGCAGCTTTAAATTACACAGGTGTCATCTCCAGTCCTCCATACCTAGGGTGACCAGATAGCAACTGTGAAAAAACGGGACGGGGGGGGGGGTAAAGGCACCTATATAAGAAAAAGTCCCAAAAAACGGGACTGTCCCTATAAAAACGGAACATCTGGTCGCCCTATCCATAGCCAAACCCAACCCTCTATGTTAGGACTCTGCTCGTTCTCTGCAGGCCACTGTTGTTTGCACAGGATGTTGTGATTAGCATGTACCACTGCAACCCAGCTCTGGAAGGATATTATACCGCTGGAAGCCCTCAAGTAGGGTTTGCACTGTCTTTTACCAAGGCAGAGGGTACTGTGATTCTGGTTCATTACATATTCACATAGTAAGATATGTAAATAATCTTGCATTTTTAGAAAATGCCAGCTAATTGAAACAATGATGGTAAAATATCAAAACCACAGAAAGGAGTATCCTAGAGAAATGCAGATGAATATCAATCCCAGTTTCAGGCTGAGAAAGTACAATCACAAATATTTATACTAATCTTTTATGGGGCTACTGTAAATACCACTCTGAAAACATTCGAAAAGATAAGAAGGCAGTAAGGAGCCTTCCAATTCCTTTAAGGGATCTGCAAGGACTGACGCTTGCATTTTGTGTTATTTTTCCCTGTTTAAGGGCATACTACTACAGTCCTCACTCAGGGAAAACTCCCACTCAAGTCATTGTTGGATTCTGTTTTATCCTCATTTCTTTCCATTATAGGTGTATATGCTGGCTAGCATAATGGTGCCTCAGTCCCTGACTGGGAGCCCTAGAAGTGAAATTGAAATGCAAATATTGAACAATAATAATCTTAATGTGATTGTGTTATCCATAAACTGACACTTCTGCTGGTCTTTAGCAAACTTGGCAACTTTGTCACTAAGAATTATTCCTGCTGTGTTCACTTAGGAGTGAAATATTTGTGCCCCCTCCTCCTACTCTCTCAACTAGTGCCAATTCATCAATTCTGCTATGTCTTTAAATGGTGAAAATTAGGTGTTTCTTGTTTTTATCTCCTTCCATGAGATAAGTGAAGACTCTGGCCTGATTGTTTGAGACAGTGCAATATAACAAGAGACCACACTAGTTGTGTGATGATTAATAAGAATCATATTTGTGGTATTGTTAGGAGTGTTCCTGACTAAGGTACAGATTAAGGACCAGTTTCTGTCCTTCCATACACATGCACAACCTCCCATTGACTTCAGCAAGGGCTGCATGCACATATGAGAGGGGAGAACTTGGCCTTACTGGACTTGACTCACTCCTGGATTAAACTGGTGAAAAATCCCCAGAGTGCTCACCACCCAGCTCCGTCAGGGAGCCTGAAGTTGGCCAGCGCTGTTCAAACAGTGGGTAGCTCTGGCTAGGGGGAGGGAGGAAGCATGGCCAGGGTGCCTAAAGGATGTGCTGATTCAGTGCGTCCCTTAATGACCACCCTTTGTAGGACTCCTATGAAACCCTGTTTGCAAATTATAGCTGCCCTTTTCTGGCCAAACCTTAATTTTCCTTTTTCTAGGGTGAATCCCCCTGAGTGCAGCAAACCCTCTCTGGCGCAAGGGGTGCAATCCAGCCTGCTATATCATTGCTCGGTTACTCATAGATAATTAAAATGATCCAAAAGCACTCTGTTCTGTGAACAAAATTGTGCTTTCCTGTGATTTTATCCACATCCAAAGGACTGAATTTATACTGTATATATTGCAAATTCTAGGCAGAGAAATTCTGACAGCCAATAGGGTGGAAGGCATTGAAGATTTGGCCTTTGATTGGATCTCAAAGAACCTGTACTGGACAGATCCTCGATATAGGAGCATTAGTGTTATGAGGTTGACTGATAAATCTAGACGAACCATTGTCCAGAATTTAAATAACCCTCGATCAATAGTGGTTCATCCTGTTATTGGGTAAGTCTGATTTCGTTTTTACTTTAAAAGCTGCAAACAATTGTATGTTTTAGCAGCACCAGCACAGGTTAAATTTACCTTTCAGAATTTCTGTTTTTGGACTTCAGCTCCTTTCCAAAATATTATCTCTCTCTCTCCAGCTTCCCTCTGCATTTTTCTTATCCTGGCCCAGATTACAGCACCCCAAGCAAAGTACAAGATCATACATATTGAGCATGAAAGGAATATTCAACAGAATTATCTTTAAAGGCACAGATTTTTTTCTTTTGCTTTTGTCTATTGATATAAAGCCAAGAGAAGCTTGTTAGTTTTGTATCATTTGGATTAGAAAATTGCTCTCCGCCTCCACAGTCTAGAGATAAAGTTATATATGTATTATTTTAACACAGGATAGTTCTGAGAAGTATAATTTGGATCCTTTTATGACTTTCATTTTCTGTATTTGAATAATTATGTTTGAAACTTGTAAGATGCTGCTGTTTGTCTTTGACATACACTCTAAGCAATAAGATTCTACTTTGTGTAATACAATGAAAAGAAGAGGCTGTGTTTCTTTTGATGGAAATGCCTGACCTTAATTGCAACTCTCTATGCAACTGCAGCTATGCTAAAGTGTCACTTTCACTGCATACTTTAGGTTCCTATCCCTGTTATAGAATATCTTAATGATTCTGTGCATATTTTTCTTAATTGCATCTTCATTTTTAATAACCCATTCCCCTTGGGGGCTGAGTTATCCTAAAAGTGTAGTGATGAGCTGATAAGGAACATTCTTAATCTCTAACCCTTGGAATGTGAAGCTTTGTTCACTGGTAGAGTTGTGTTAAGTAGCTAAGCTCAGCTCTATGCCTGTAGGTGCGCTGAAAGGTCAGGATAAAACTGTGCACATATTAATGCCTACCCTGTAAATATTAAGAAAGGAATTTGTCATCTTTTGGTTTGATTTTTCTGTTTGAATTAAATCGCACTATACATTAAAATCTTGACAAAGATGTGGCTACCTCATGCCTAAAGGAAAAAAACATCTGAAAAGTAGAGGGTACTGGGCATAAAATAGATATTTTGCTTCTAGTGCCACTAACTGTATAGGGTTGGACCAAGGAGGTGATATATGTACTATTGAAGACCAGTAACTACACAGATCCTTGAAGCTGCTGCTCTTACCCAGCATATTGTATTAATTAACCTGTTAAATCTGGCACCTGGAGGTCACTTGCTGTGCTTGCTTTTTGCTCATTAAACATTTAGCATTGCAGAACACTGCACTTCTCCCCATCTAAAAAAATACTCTGCATTTGTTAGGGTAGTTTCCAAGATTTATAAACCTTACTCAACACACACTCTTTTTAAAGTATTTAGGAGGATGCCTCTTTCTTTTTATAGATTGTCTTTTTGGTTTAGTAACTCTCTCTCTCCTTGTTCCTTCCTTTCTCCTGCTGTTCTGTATTATCTTACTCAAGTGTTGTCATAACCTTCATCTCCTCTTCATCTTCTTCAGCACAGCCAGTTGGTCCTTCATAATTATTTTAAGATGAGAGGAGTTCCTTGTGATCTTACAGACTCCAGTTTCTGCTGCAACCATTGACTCCTGTTGTTGTACTGTGTTGGCACTGAGTGGACTGAACAACTTTCCTCTTTCTGCTGTCTAACTAACATCTCTCTTTCTGCTCTAGGTGCTCTATTGCTTTATGAGGTTGATCTGCATGATCTTTTACTGGTGACTTTTGCCCTAATTCTGCTTTCTGTTGAAATATGCCTTTTCCCTGCAACATGTTTTTTGTATTTATGATTCATTGGTTCCTTATTGTTCGAGCTCCACCAGTTGTTTTGTAATGATTTTGGGAATCACCAAATTAGCCACTTTTAAGAGAGACTTGTTACCTGCCAACACAATCAATTAGTAAGTTATCTGTGCAAATATATGTAAAGTCTGTTGTGGTGTTCGAACTCAGCTATCATTGTCTACCATCCACCATTTTGAATTGAGTCGCTTATCTTCTGCAAGAAGTCATATTTTGGAGTACCTTTTTACTTCATCAAGGGATGGAGATTTAGGAGTGATGTGAATATATGACAATATAATAATTGAATCAGCAACGTGTGCTTCAGAGCTCTTGCTCTCATCTGTTTTATTATGACATGTAGTCATCTTGATTTGATGTTTCACCTTTGAGTCATATGCATGGAATCTTATTCTGCACCTCCCAGTTCATGTTGGTACTCTAAGTTTGTTTTGTAAAATATTGTTTCCCAGTGCTGTAGTCACTGATCTGTTACCATAAAAATATAAGTGGAAGCATTTGGTTCCCCCTGTTACCATAAAAATATAAGTAGAAGCATTTGGTTCCCCAAATGATAACAGCGGTTTCTCTCTCCCTGTGCATAGCCTGGTTTCAGTGTCCATTAGTGCTCTGTTCACATGTGCTATAATGCAGCCTAACTGCATCAAGATTGCCTTGGCCCTCATGAGCTTGCATCTACCATCTCTAGTTTCGAGTGTATTCATGTGTATCAAACTGTGGAAAGAGGAAGGGCTGTGGAAACTGTTTAGAGCAGTGCAAATACCTCCTCCCCTCTCTCAGGATATGTAAGGGACTCTGCTGGCTCTGGGATATGCAATTTACACCTCCCTGGGTCAGATGTAATGAATCTGGGTCCTTTCCCCTGCGTAGTTTTAGTGAATCTGGGTCCTTTTCCCCGCTTAGTTTTAGCAGAATACCTGGATGAGTATTATGAAATATATTGCTGCTGGATGGAGCCATTTCTTCCAACCAAGAGAAAATCTGATTTTTTAAAATGATTACAATGGTGTGACACAAAAAAGAGCGTGCATGGTTTTTTGAATTGTGCGTTTGTTGGGTTAACCAAACTATTTCCAGTGGACAAAACCACCTGTTTCTTCATGGTTATGAATATTTCCCAGGCATTTTCTTTTTTTCCCCAGCTATATATTCTGGACAGATTGGTTCCGCCCTGCTAAAATCATGAGAGCCTGGTGTGATGGATCCCATGTCTTGCCAATTGTGAACACAACACTTGGCTGGCCCAATGGCCTAGCTATTGACTGGGGGTAAGAAAAAGACCAATGAGAAGCCACGGAGGCCTTTTGAGCAAATATGTGTTTCTTTCTTTAAACAGTTAGGGGGCATTGTAAAAGACACCTTTGCAACTATCTTTTATTGTTTACAAGAAGCAAAAGTATGGAACACTATATTTCATACTGCATGTTGCAGTGCTTTTATTTTCTCTGGGAGCTGTATTTTTTCAAAATGTCAAAACTTGAAATTTGAGATTTTCTCAGAAAAAAAATTCTGAAATAACTTCATGAAAAATCTAGTCTAGGACTGTTCACTTACTGAGAAACTTATTTTTGTTTGTAAAAACGTAATTCTTTGAGATGAAACCTTTTTATTGTTTTTAGTGCTTTAAGGCTGTATTGGGTGGATGCCTTTTTTGATAAAATTGAGCACAGTACCTTTGATGGGTTAGACAGAAGGACTCTTGAACGCATTAATCAGATGTCTCATCCATTTGGCCTGACTATCTTTGGAGGTGAGTCTGGCATTGAAAAATATTAGCTGTCTATTACAATCCATAACAGTTTACCATGAAATGAGCTGAGACTGTACACGATGAAGTTTTATGCAATCTTTTGCGATGCAGGTTTTCTACAAGAACACAGTTTTGAAAGTTTCTGTAATAAAATATACTCAGTGCTGCTTGCTTACTTTGGAGGCTGCTTTTCACACATTTGTACTGAAATCATTTGAGAACTTAAATGATTGTTCTTGTAACTAAGTTTACCTTTTCAGTGTAATATCTTGGGTACGTTACACTACTATCTGCAGCTTCTAAAAGGGTGTGATTGTGTAATCACTAGACACTAAATCATAGTCCCTGAGAGGTTCTGTGTACCTTCAGCCACCACTGACCTCCCAAGAGGTGCTCTGTACTTGCAGGATCGACTCAGTTGCATATAGGGTATGTCCTGATATTTATCTAGAATGGCTCACATGATGTTAGTAAGAGTATCAGAACCTGCCCTCTCTTTGTGACATTATATTAAAAAGTTATTTTGCAAAATATCTTCAGATGCTGGAAAAGTTTATTGGCAAACAGTTTTTAATGTTGTATTAGAAGTTGAGATGGGACAAAGTCATTACATTCTGATACAGAATCAGATCTGAATTTGAGCTTGGACAAAGTCTGGGTGGGCAGATTGGATCTGGTTTTTGGAGCAGGTATTTCTACAGATTTAGTGGCAAATCAGTTTATGGAATATCTTCCACAATGCACTATGTAATCATTTTGTACGTGCTGCCATTTTTTGTTTTTCCTGAAAGACTTAGGCATGAGAATTCATTAGATTTACATGACCAGCACTGAGGTTTTATCCAGCATTGTTTGACCTTTTGTATCATGTTGTACTATAGCTGTTACTAAGTGTTAACTGTCTTTCAATGCAGGTTATGCATATTTTACTGACTGGAGACTTGGAGGAATAGTTCGAGTGAGGAAATCAGATGGAGGAGAAATTACTATTATTAGGAGGGGCATTAGTAATATTATGCATGTAAAATCTTATGATGCTCATTCTCAGATAGGTAAGCTAGCTTGTTGTACCCACAAAAGAGTAAAAGGATTTGCCCTCTCACCTTTAAAGGTTACCCCCTTGGGCTGTGACTGATTATGTAGTTCAGTGTTCTGTGACTGGGTGTGGTTTTGCATGGGGTGTATCTGTTAGTTGTTTAATAACCTCATAAAGATGAAATTATAATTTCAGTACATTTCTGCCAAATTAATATTCATTACAACCCAATATTTCCACTTTCACAAATAAAGGGTATTTTGATTAAGCTGCACTATTTGTCTGTGACAAAAACTTGAAGACTGGACCAAACATCTTCTAAGTCATGCTGTACCATTCTTTAAATTATCACCTTTTTACATGATTGAAATTTTAATTTAGTCTTTTCACTTAGCTGAAGGTCTGTGCATTAGGCTATTTGAATAAAGTATTACATGCAGTATGCTGGCACTGAAAAACCCACCTAGTTTAACAAAGAATGCAACAAAATCTGGCGGTGAGCCTTTTCACTTATGTAGAGCTTTTCGTTTTCAAGGTGCTATACAAATATTGTGTGAAATCCCACTGCCTTTAGTCAGGAAGAAGTTCCAGTTTCCAGCATACATGTGTATCTGTTTCCAGACACTTGCCAGAATTGGGGCCAAAATAAGTAGCATGTTGTTAGATTTGTTTCCTACTAGGAGAAATGTGTTATTAAACACTTACTGTACTATGGGCCTGCTTGTGATCTCATTTACACCACTCTAATCCTGTTGACTTTTCAGTAGTGTGGGAGCAGAATTAAGCCCTAAATATTTTTTTAAAACTTTACCCAGATCATTTAGTTTTACATCATTAATCCACAGTTTATGTTATGTTTTATGATAAACAATGTATTTTAACAGTTTCCAGATGATTACAAATTGAACATATATTAATCTCTGAAGGCATTTTCTTTTTAGGATCTAACTATTGTAATAGAGGAACAAATCCCAATGGAGACTGCAGCCACTTCTGCTTCCCAGTACCTAATTTTCAGAGAGTTTGTGGCTGTCCATATGGTATGAAGCTGGGTTCTAATCAGCTGACATGTATTGAAGATCCATCAAATGAGCCACCCACTTTGCAGTGTGGTGCCTATTCATTTTCCTGTGGCAATGGAAGATGTGTGCCAAGATACTACCAGTGTGATGGTGTTGATGATTGTCATGATAACAGTGATGAACAAAACTGTGGCTCACTAAGTAAGTAGTCCTTGTAATTTACCGTTAGTGATACTTGCACTGCAGACAGTTTTGGTGGCTCAGTCTGCATTGATTTTTAGTGCTTATTTGAGGACAAATCTTAGAAGTCTTCCTAATTCATGTGACTAGTCCCACTGGAGTTACATGAATACGGGATATATAATTGGGCCCCTAGAGCTTAGACAATACATCTTTTGACTGAAAAAGGGGCTTGCAGTGTCACAAGAGTGGCTTTTCCTAGGAGATTTCCATTAGTAAACTTTAAGGGATTAGTAAGGCTGCAAGGTACTACAAGAATAGCTGCTTGTGATATTTTGATATTTCTGCTCCCAGATGAAACTAGTAAATGCAGAGGCATGTGGATGCTTGAACAAAATTGTGTCAGGGTTTGGGTTCTGGGTAAAGGTTTGGAAAGGTTTTTATTTTATCTCCTTGAGTTCTCCCAGGCCTGTTGCCTGTATGTCTTTTCTCCCATTCCACAGTAAAGTGAATTAAGAGTGCACTTTCAGCCTTTACTGTTCATTTCCTGGCTTTGCTGTAAATTGGCTCAAACATGCAAAGTGTTTAAATTTGTTGATCAAAAATAAACTGTGAGAGTAGCAGGAGAATTACTGTTGATGATATAATACAGACAAGATACCGGATGAATACCACATATTTATTTGGTGGTTGACATCTTCAAGGTGGTTTATAAGCAAGAGTCTCATTGACTTTACTGGGAGTTGCATGTATGTAACTGAAGGTAGAATCTGGATCTGTACTGTTACAGGAGAAAAACTAAGATGTCATTCTGGTGAGAATGAAGGAGCAAGTGACTTTTCTTCTTTTTTTGATTGTTTTGAAATATTTTTTAAAACTTTTACCTTACCATTAATAATTACAATTTAAAAAATTGTTCTAAGAATGTATTTCTTAAAATTACTGATGGTTTCTTGCCATAAATAATGGTTTTGATATTAGTTTTAGAAATTGCATAATTACATTTACAGTCCTTGAATGTGTTTTCAAGGAAGGCAAGTTTTGGAGCTATTGCTGTACAAATGTTTTCGTATATTGTTTCTTGTTTAGATAATTCCTGTGCTTCATCAGCCTTTACCTGTGGCAATGGACAGTGCATTCCAGGTCGCTGGCGTTGTGACAAACATAATGACTGTCTTGATGGCAGTGATGAACAGCACTGTCCTACTCAGGGTCCCACTTCATGTCCTGTAACCTTGTTCACCTGTGACAATAGCAGGTGTATTCCCAGGATCTGGCTCTGTGATACAGATAATGATTGCGGTGATGGGTCAGATGAAAAAAATTGCAGTAAGTGTCAGAATTATCTGGTTTGCAGTACAGTGTGTATAGATTACATATGACTACATAAATATATGTACATATGTATATGAGAGGGATAAATATGTTCAGAAGGAAAGAAAGAACCAATATGGAACTTGGAATAATACTATTCCATCTTATGGGACTTGGAAAAGTCAACATACATTCAAATATTAAGACCCCAGGGAATTACAAAGCAGTCACTATTAAAAATGATGTAATTGTGACAACTATATTGCCCTGAATTTTGGTATCTGCAAAACCCCATTGCATTGCAGTTTACAAAATCAAAGAAACTAAGGTGCAGTGTTGTAAACATTACATACAGGAGTGGTGCCATCAACTAGTCCAGGGTGGGCAAACTTTTTGGTCCAAGGGCCACATCTGGGTATGCAAATTGTATGGCGGGCCATGAATGCTCACAAAATTAGGGGTTGGAGTGCGGGACGGGGTTAGGACTCTGGCTGGGAGTGCAGGCTCTGGGGTTCAGGAGGGTGGGACTGCAGGGTTCGGAGGACAGGAGGGGGATCAGGGCTGGGGCAGGGTGTTGGGGCGCAGGAGGGGGTCGGGGTGCAGGCTCTGGGTGGCACTTACCTCAAGTAGCTCCCGGAAGCAGCAGCATGTCCCCTCTCCGGCTCCTATGTGGAGGCACGGCCAGGAAGTTCTGCGCACTGCCCCATCTGCAAGCACCACCCCTGCAGCTCCCATTGGCCATGGTTGCCGGTCAATGGGAGCTGCAGTGGCGGCGGTTGGGGCCAGGGCAGTGTGGGGAGCCCCCTGGCTGTCCCTACACGTAGGAGTTGGAGAGGGGACATGCTGCTGCTTCCGGGAGCCGTGTGGAGCCATGGCACACATGGAGCGGGGCAAGCCCCGGACTCTGCTCCCCGGCAGGAGCTCGAGGGCTGAATTAAAACATCTGAAGGTCCGGATGTGGCCCCCGGGCCATAGTTTGCCCACCCCTGGACTAGTCTATTGATAGGAAGGCCCCATCAGATGATATAGGGTGACTGTTTTCACCCAGCAATAGCTCACAGAATTTTTGCAATGAAATAAGAGCGTAAGCTCTCTGGTCACCCTTCTGCAAGTCTCCTTCTCACAGGTTGGAGTCCTGGTTAGAAAGAGAATGGAGATCAGTTGTTCTTCATGTCTTCATTAAGGGTAGGACAAGAAGTAATCATCTTAATTTGCAGCAAGGGAGATTTAGGTTAGATATTAGGAAAAACTTCAAGGGTAGTTAAGCACTGAACAGATTACTTAGGAGGTTGTGAATCCCCTTCATTGGAGGTTTTAAGAACAGGTTAGACAAACACCTGTCAGGGGTGGTCTAGATATACTTGATCCTGCCTCAGTGCGGGGTGCTGGACTCGATGACCTTTTGAGGTCCCTTCCAGCCCTACATTTCTATGATTCTATGGTCCTATTTTGCATGATTTCCAACCTGCATCTAAATAAATCATTACCTTGTACTAATGTCTATGGTGGAATGTTTTTAATTTATCTTGCTGTTAGCTGTTAGATAACATGCAAAGCTAAGAGAGTTGATTCTGATGTCTTCATGTTCTGACCGTTTTCCTGGTTCAAGGTAGAAAGGCGAGAAAGCAAACACCTTTATTTTGCTCTTAATAGATTTTACAGGGACATGTGAACCTGGTCAATTTCAGTGTCCTGACCATCGCTGCATTGACCCATTTTATGTTTGTGATGGGGACAAGGATTGTGTAGATGGAGCAGATGAGCGTGATTGCAGTAAGTATAATTTCCCTCGTAAACAGGGTTATTTATGAATTTGTTTGCTGCACATGCTGGTTTCTTTGGACTCTCTCATGTCGTGTAAGCACAGGCTCTTAGTGGGTTTGGCATGGAGCTGCTCAGAGAGGCAAAGTTCCTCCTAAAATTCCCCAGTGTGTATGAGTAGCAATTCCATTGCTGGGGGAGTTGGTGCAGAGTGCTAGCAGCCTGCTTTCTCTCTGCCCCTGGGGGGCGTCTGGTTTCACAGGGGGGGCAAAGGCTTTATCGTTTCTGTGCTCCAGAGAGCAAGAGACTACAATAAAGCCTGGATTTCTTGCATTTCCCTATCTTTTGTACCTACAGACAAGATGGGGACAATCTAGCCCTTTATAAGGTAATAGCTAATGCAATACTGTATTTATTCATTTGTAGTATACAACTGTAGTGCCTCAGAGTTTAAATGTGCAAGTGGAGACCAATGCATCAGTACTTATTACCAGTGTGATGGTGTTTTTGACTGCAATGATCACTCAGATGAGACTGGTTGTCGTAAGTACACTATACTGCATAGACATTAAAATAAAGGCTCTGGTTATTAAAGTTAATAAAAACTGTATCTCACCCACTATTATAACCTCAAAACTACTTTCAAAATACTTAGTCTAAAAATATTTCTCCCAGGCAGAAATTCTGCATGCAGTAGGTTCCAGCCAAGAGCCAATTTTCTGGCATAGGCTAGAGTCTTCATTCTTTGTGGATCCAAACCGTGAATGGGGGGCTTGGCATTTTATAATATTTTGAATTATGATACTTTTTTGAAATCTCATAACCCACAAGAGCTAGACTGTAACTGAAGCTTAAACACTTTGTAATTTGAGCTAGTTCCTTTGAATCATTTTGTACATTAAAATTAATGAAGATTTTGAGGTATAACGAGCAGATAATTGCTGTTTTAAAGACTTGTGGCAATTTGTGTGAGTCTCTGCGTGCGTGTGCATATTAATGTGTACATACTCAACAGTGTGAAAAGTGAATGAAGCTACCTGGTTTTTGCATTAAAAAAGTAGCAAAAGTATTTAGGAGAGTCTAAAACTTCATGTCTGTAGCCAGACTTGGACCTGTGGCAAGTGGGTACAATTCTATTGACTTCTCAAGAATTGTACCCACTTGTACCAGAGTTGAATTAGACCCATTGTACAGTATTTGCATCTCCATTTGAGCATGTAAATACTTTCCTTAACACCAAATATCACTCTTCTAGCTACAAGACCACCAGGGATGTGCCATCAGAATGAGTTCCAGTGTCAGTCTGATGGCAATTGCATTCCTGCTAACTGGGAGTGTGATGGCCATCCTGACTGTGCAGATGGCTCAGATGAACATCAAAGATGTCCTGCCAGGACCTGTCCTCCATCTCTTTTCCACTGTGATAATGGAAACTGCATCTATCGAGCGTGGATTTGTGATGGTGACAATGACTGCAGGGATATGAGTGATGAGAGAGATTGTCCCACTCAGCCTTTCCGGTGCCCCAGCTGGCAGTGGCAATGTCCAGGTCACAACATTTGTGTGAATCTGAGCAAAGTATGTGATAACGTCGCAGATTGTCCTAATGGAGCTGATGAATCCCCACTCTGCAGTAAGTTGCTGTTTAGCATATACAATAATCTAGAAACTTTTGTGCTGTTTCAAAAAGTTATGCAATACAATGAGCATCATCACTGCTTCTTAGTTGTATATTCAGCATAGAAACATTTTTAGCAGAAAATGCAAGATTCACTCAGAAATGTGTTGGGATTCAATATGAAGCTTGGTTAAGTGTGAATCTCAGACCGGTGAACTGCACCTTGCAGTAGAAAGGCAATTCCAGTGAATTCTCTCCATGTGATTGTGAGCCCAATCTTGCACTCTTTATTCAGTGGAGTTCCATTGACTTCAGTAGAGATTTTGTTTTATTGAGGAGTAAAATATTGGACCCTATTTGCTTATGCTTTACATTTAAAAAATGGAACTTGATCAAATATGCTGTCATTTAAAATTAAATTGGATTCCATCTTTAATATTTTCTTAGATATTTCTAACTTTGTTTTTCTGATTTTAATCTAAAACCCATGAGTGAGCAGAATTTGTGTTATGTTGATTGTGACTGTTGATTTTCACTTAAGTGTAACTTCTTTCTTTCTTTCCTTGCTTCCTTCCTCTCTTTAATCAATGCACGCTCTCAGATGAACCCCAGCCAGGTATGATTATGAAATATATTAAATTATATAATATTTTAGTTTCCCATTTGCACTGTAAATGATTTATGTACTTCCAGCTAACTCTGCTTTTAAGCATTATAGAACTTTAGGAAAGCACTCTTATGTTTTGAATTCCTTTTACGTGATAGTGACAAATATTATTAACATACTTTACTTTTTATGAATTATACATATTATACTTTAATGTGATGAATAAAGATCCTGGCCACATTCTCAATAATTGGCAGTTGCATGGGTATATTGGAAAGCAGAATGTGGCTCATAGTGCAAATGTACAGGATTGACGCAAGAATAGAAAATCTGCTTGTTTCCCCTCACCCCTGTTTCAGATCAGGAGAGTTGCTCTGACAATAATGCTGGCTGTACTCACGAATGCATTCAAGGGCCCTTTGGAGCTCAGTGTACATGTCCAGTCGGATACTATCTTGCTAATGACTCCAAGACCTGTGAAGATATTAATGAATGTGACCCTCCAGGCTTTTGCAGTCAGCGTTGTTACAACGAAAGAGGGTCTTCGAGGTGTTACTGTGATGAAGGATACATTTTAGAAGCCAATGGAAGGACTTGTAAAGCTGCAGGTGAGGAATACTGATATAAAATCCAAAAAAGTGGCTAGGAGGTTTAGGTACACTCCACAGCATCATGTACACAGACATTTTGATAATGCTACAAAAACCCCCTGTTTTACAAGAGGTTATAAAAATAGTCATTTTAAATAATTCCTGGCATATAACCCCGGATATTAAAACTGTTAGCTGTGAGGCTAGCTAGTAATTATCGTCCTTTTCAATATGCTTGAAATGGATTGTTCTGCGTTTCTAATGTTGGGATTGTGAAAGTACATTTTGGAGGAAGGTGTTCAGTGGGTGTGCAGATGCTCAGCACCTCTCAGGTTTTGACCTGTTGAGTAAAATTTGCCTCTGGGCAGATTGCAAGGTCTATGAACTACTTAAGTCCCAGCCTTACATAAGACTTAAATATTCCTTTGGGCTGGCCTTCTGTCACCCACTAGTCATCATTCTCCATTGTCTTGTAGTCTCTTCATGGCACTCCGGAAGTACAAAGGAGCCACAAACGCAGTGGATCTGGTCACCAGAGTATTCCCCTGTGATGGGGGACTCGCCAGATGGTGGAGCAGCTCTGCACCACACTCCTTGCAGACTGTGTGGTTAGAGAAGGGGCATGGCAGTGGCACTTAGGCAATTACTGCCTGCTGGAGCGATGGGTCTTTGACATCATGGGCAGCTGTATGTTAGAATGGCCCTGAAGATGCCCTGACTTATGCTGGGGGGCCAGCCGGTCCTAGTATGGCCCTAGAAAAGTGGCTACTTTAAGGCTACCTTTGACCCTCCACCTTCATTCTTGTACCAAACATAGCTTGGCTGAAACAAATAACTGGGATCATTGGGTGGTACTCCTCAACACACATTATAGACAAAATATACATCGTGTATTCAATATCTACATTATAGGTCATGCAGGTAACATTGTTTATTGTGCAGGTTGACCAACGGCTCCCATTTTCAGTTGCTTATAACGTTTGCCAAATTTTTAGCTGTTCTGGCTGAAATATTCCTTACGAGATGTCTACCTCAGGCTGTTGTTTTTTTTTTTGAAAGTTTCAACAGAAATGATTTAGACGCTTTCAAGAACAAAATTAGGGAAAATTTCATTATTTTGCCCGTATTAAAAATGTAAACAGCTTGTTTTATTAAGAAACTGTAGCACCTCCATACTTTGGTGTGAGAAAAACCCACTCCAATTTGGCCAAATTATAAATTTTAGTGGTTCATTTTCCTCCCCTAGAAAAACATTCTGAATGGTTTTTGGGGTTACTATTGCATATCTTATTTGTTTGCATTCATTTCTTTTCTTTTGCAGAGTCTGGGAATCTTCTCTTACTAGTGGCAAGCCGTAACCAAATTGTTGTAGACAACATCACCTCTCAGGCACACAGCATTTATTCTCTGATTCGAGATGGGAGGAATATAGTAGCTATTGATTTTGATTCAGTCACTGGTCGCATCTATTGGTCTGACACCACACAAGATAAGATTTGGAGTGCTTATCAAAATGGCACAGACCGAAAAATAGTAAGTCTCTTGGGGAATGTTGTCTTTTATTTCTTTTCATTATGTAAAGGATGAGAGTATATACTATACCTTCCATTAACAAAGATGGAAGATGCAGTGTTTGTCCCATGTTTATAGAGACACCAGGTGGGTGAGGTAATATCTTTTATTCAGCCAACTTCTGTTGGTGAAATAGACAAGCTTTCGAGCTATGCACAGCTCTTTTTCAGGTCTGGGAAAGGTACTCAGGGCATGTCTACACTTAAAACTCTGCATCGGCACAGCTGCTGTGCTTAAGGGCTTGTCTGCACTGGCTTGTCTACAGCGCTGCAACTTTCTCGCTCAGGGGTGTGAACTCTTCCCCCCCCCCACCCCCCGAGCGCTGGAAGTTTCAGCGCTGTAAAGTGCCAGTTTAGACAGTGCACCAGCGCTGGGAGCCACGCTGCTCATGGAGGTGATTTTTTTATAGTGCATCTGAAGAAGTGGGTTTTTTACCCACGAAAGCTTATGCCCAAATAAATCTGTTAGTCTTTAAGGTGGCACCGGACTCCTTGTTGTTTCTGTGTAAGCTTGACAAGCTTGTCTCTCTCACCAACAGAAGTTGGTCCAATAAAAGATATTACTTCACCCACCTTGTCTCTCTAAAGATGTAAGAGGCAGCTCTCCGTGTATTGTAATGAAAAGGAAGGTAACTTAAAGAAAGTGAAGTGGTTCACGATTTGCAGGAAGTAAGTTTAAAATTCCATAGATGATAAAGCACTTTTACGTATAACATTTTGAAAGAGAAGCTAAAGTTGTTAGGAAACACACAGACACACGCACACACTACAGATAGTCTTGCACGTATTAAGGCTATGCTGACATTATTCCAACCCTTTCTTGGTGCCAGATTGTAAACCCTTCTTACTGCTAGTGGGCCATTACTCACCCAAGTAGTCCTATAGACGACAATAGGACTACTCAGGTAATTGCTCACCAATGGGAGCATGGGGTTCATAGACTGGCCCTTATTTTGTATAAGAAATCTAAAGGGTAAAGGTTACTTGTGTCCTCTTTTCTACAGCTTTTTAAAAAATGTTACCAATATTGAATTATAATTATTTAATGCTAACTAACTCTTTGATCTTTTTTTAACAGGTGTTTGACAGTGGTGTCACCGTGACTGAAAGTATAGGGGTAGACTGGGTAGGTCGCAATCTTTACTGGACAGACTTTGTTCTGGAAACAATTGAAGTCTCTAGAATGGATGGGAGCCACAGGACTGTGCTGATTAGTGAAAATATAACAAACCCAAGGGGACTAGTGTTAGATCCCAGAATTAAGTAAGATTTTTTTTTTGTTTTTAAAAAATAAAGTATTTTATAATGATTTCAATGGTAAAATGATTTTAATTTGTACCCAAAGTGCAATATTTAAGAAGTAACCAACTTTATCGTAATTGTAAATAACAATTAGGGTTTGGATTCTAGGAAATTTCAAGTTTACTAAACTAAGTTTGTTCACAAGTCTCAGTTACAGCAAACACTTAAGCTTATTCAAACCACAGTATAATTCAGCCATTTGTTAACTGTCTTTCACCTTAATTGCCGTCTTTGTTATCTTGAAACAGACGTTATAACACTTACTTGTATGAAGTCTTGTTGTAGCTGTGTTGGTCCCAGGATATGGGAGAGACAAGATGGGCAAGATAACACCTTTTATTGGATCAACTTCTGTGGTCTCTCTCACCAACAGAAGTCGGTCCAATAAAAGATATTGCCTCACCCATCTTGTCTCTCTAATAACACTTATTTCTCAGATAAGAGCTTATGCTTTATAATGTTAATATGTTGTGGTTATTCAGCGTTGCATCACATAGCTACTTACCATCTAATGTGTCATGCCTGTATAGCAAAGAGCTGGTTCTGTTGCACGCTGAAAACATTTACACTACGTTCATTTGGGAGAGCTGCCGGTAACTCATTAAGTGCTTTCCCATCTGAAGATGTGACAAAACAGTCAGTGCTGAATATTAGTGGCAGATGAATTTCTCCCCCACTATTTGTGTACTGCTGCTGACTGTACTGAATAGTGGAAGGTAAACTGACAAACTCCTGCGTCCATATACTGTTTTATTAGCAGAGCGTTGGCAATCTACTGTGCTCTCTAACAGCTTGAGCTCTGAACTATGCTGTCAATCATGCTGAGCTGCTCAGTTACAATAATATGGTAGCTGTATAGGGGACACACCATGAAAGACACAAATATCTATTTTATTAAGTTGGCATTAAGCAGTTCAGGAGTTGGAATGTAAACCATTTTATCTAAGAGTTGAAAAATAATCACATGATTATAAAATAACTTCCAGTTAGAATTACCAATTGTGTATTAAAGCTATAGCAGAAAACATGTTTAAAAATGTTTTATTATAAAAAAGTTATGGCTACACTTCTTTTGAAAAAGAAGTATCCTAATCCACTAATCCTATATTGATTTCAGTAGTGTTTATTGCATAGTATATTTCGTAAGTGTCATTTTATTTTTGTCTAAAAAGACTTTCTCTGAAATTTCTCAATATCCAAATAATTTTTCTCGATCAGTAACCACACATTATTTTTTACAGTGCTCATGTGATGTTCTGGACAGATTGGGGCCAAAATCCTCGAATTGAAAAAGCTAGCATGGATGGCACAATGCGAACAGTTATCATTAGTGATAAAATCTACTGGCCCAATGGACTTTCCATTGATTACCCAAATAAACTGCTTTACTTTGCTGATGCCTACCTTGATTATATTGATTTTTGTGATTACAATGGAAACCACAGGCGACAGGTGGTAGCAAGTGACTTGGTAAGACAATAGTAATGAAAAAAACTGTTTCCCATGGTTCTAAGGTTCTTTTATGGCCCCCCTTACAGATGGGAACTAAGAGATTAAGTGAGTTGCCAAAGGTCATATAGCAGATCAGGAAATTGAAATTGGGGTCCTGAGTCCAGGCTAGTGACCTAAACACTTCCTCTCATCTGCCTCTGTTTAATAGCATGAAGTCTAAGGGCCCTATCCTCCATTGCTACTAAACTCAGTGCATTGGATGAGCTGAATATGTTATGTAAAGGTTTGAACAACATAAGGGACATTCTCACCAACAATGAGACTGCCACAGTATGCTTTGTGCTACTGCTCTGTGTTGCTCATACTCGCTATTGAGAGGAGCAGATGAGGAAACCATGCCCCCACCTATCGTCATGGTATGAGTTCCAGTGTGGTGGCAGCTAATATCTGCTACTATACTTCAGGTCATCATTGGTAGCTCGCATCTCCCTCTCCTCATGGTTCACATTGTTACTTGCAGCACAACTTTGCCCATGGCTGCCTATCCACACGTAATACCACCTATTTAGTTACAAGCAGGATTCAGTACTTTATGTAGTCTGAACAGGTTTATCAGCTAATGCTATTAGAAACGTAGAAGTATGTGAGGATTAATGTATGGAATTCCTCTTAATGCTAATAAGAATTACATTCACAAATCTTTCCATATTAAAACAGGAATCTGTCCCTTTATATGGGATAGAAAATATGAACTAAATCTGTAATATGTGATATGCATATGTAATACATAATATAAGATCTATTTGGAGTGGACATAACTGAAGTTAACTGTCCATTTTGTGTGGTTTAGTTTATTAAGTGGATAAAAGGTGTGTGTCTCAGAGTGAGTGTGTGTATGTAGGGGGAACAAACCGGTCCGTGTTCTTTTTTCAGTTATAGTCTTGGTAACAGTTGCCATAATTGTGGATTGTATAAACATGAGTTCTCTGTACTGCAGAATGAAGGATGTGTTAAATCCTCAGCTACTATAAATAGGCATAACTCAGTTTAAATCAATGAAGCTACTTGGATTTACAACAATTGAAGCTCTGGCCCTACTTTTCTATGGCAGGACAAACCAGTTCTTGTTAAATTGGACCACTATAATCCTCAGCCCTCTTTTTTAACCCAAACCTAATTTTCCCCAGATTTGGATAAGCGACCCTCTACAACAGGCCAGTAAGCTACAGGGGATTTCAAAGGTACAAAGGGCACCCAACCCCCATTGACTTTTCCACTCATGCCTTTGAAAATCTGCACCGCCCCCCTTTATTTAATAGGCTCCTCTGTTTTACCCTTACAACATCTGACAGTTCTATTGATCTTCCAGGCTATGCATCTTATATTTTACAATGACAGACATAGTTTATTTACCAAGTGCTTTTTCATTTAAAAACTTCTTTTTTTCCAGAAAAGCAATTAGCACCTATCATCAGGTGACAGAGAAGAGGGTAAATCATTTGTATTCCTATGGAAGGATCTGTGTGGGTGACAACTGTTATGTTCTCCACCGTGCTTAGCTCTGCTGTTATTTCAGTGCAAGTGCCGGATAATAATACCAATGGAACTAAATTGGTAAATATTCTTGCTTTTAGGTATTACGGCATCCACATGCTCTGACTGTCTTTGAAGATTTTGTGTATTGGAGTGACCGATACACTAATCGAGTCATTCGGGCCAACAAGTGGCATGGAGGAAACCAAACAATTATGATTTATAACATTCACCAACCTTTGGGAATTGTTGCAGTCCATCCTGTTAAACAACCTGGTGGTAAGTCACACAAAGCAACTTTGACAACACAAAAGCAAAATCTGCTATATGCATATTCATAAGCACTATTGGAATCATTCATGCCAACAAAGGGCATGGCTTAAAATAAGATGACATTGCTAATGGTATTCCCTGGCTGTTGGGGGTTGATCCAGTCCATCCATCCTGGTGGTCAATTAAACAAAGTAATCTTGCCAATACAAACTCAAAACAGGCAAAATGTGTAGTAAGGAATTGGTATCTGGAGTTTCTCTGTTATCTATTTTTATCTTATTTATTTCTTTATTTTAAGACAACTGACACCTTAGAATGCATTTGACTTAGTAAAACGTCTCTGGTTGGAATAGGTGGGTGAATTGCTTGCACACAATTATGTCACTTTTTTAGATGAGATCTCTTGCTGGCTTGCTTCTTAAACACTTTTACTTTGATTCATAGTGAAAAGGAAAGGGAAAAGAATGGTGCTATTCCATGGTGTGCCCACATCTTGAATACTATGTGCAGCTCTGTTCATCCCATCTCAAAAAAGATATATTAGAATTAGAAAAAGTACAGAGAAGAGAAACAGAAACTATTGGGGGTCTGGAACAGTTTCCATACCGGGAGAGAGTAAAAAGACTGGGACTGTTCATCTTAGAAAAGAGATGACTAAGGGACAATATGGTAGATGTCAATAAAATCATGAATGATATAGAGAAAGTGAATAGGGAAGTGTTATTTATCCCTTCATGTAACACAAGAAGCAGGGGTCACGAAATGAACTGAATAAGCAGCAGGTTTAGAACAAACATAAGGAAGTACTTCTTCACACAACGCATAGTCAACTTGTGGAACTCATTGCTGGAGGTATGTTATGAAGGCCAAAAGTATAACTTTGTTCAAAAAATAATTAAGTAAGTTCGTGGAGGTTATGTCCTTCAATGGCTATGTGCCAAGATGGTCAGGGATGCAATCCTGTGCTCTGGGTGTCCCTAAGTCTCTGACTGCCAGAAGCTGAGACTGGGTGATAAAGTATGGATCTCTCGTTAATTGCCCTATTCTGTTCATTCCCCTGAAGCATCTGGCATTGGCCACTGTCAGAAGACAGAATACTGAGGTAGATGGACTATTGGCCTAACCCAATATGGTTGTTCTTATGTTCTTATATTTATCTACTATATTATTCTTCTCTATCTTGAGTTCTGGTTTTATGCTGCTGCCTTACTGCTGTTTTGTTAATCTCTTTAATTTTCAGAGGTTTTAAATTAGAAATGATGACATTTTATCCTTGAGTTTCTAGGCCTCTCAGAGTAGCTAGATTAGCCTCCTGCTAATTGTTAGGGGTAGCTTCAAAACATGATTTCACTATGTGAAGATCACTCTTCATGAGAACTCCTCTTTAGTGGCAAGTGTGTGGGATTAAACAAAGCAATCTAACTTGGAAATGCAATAAGTAGATCTGTGGTGATCAGAGAGACCATGTTCTCTCTGTAATTTGCATTTTAAAAATTTAGTCTGGGATTTTCAAAGAGATCCATGGAGTTAGGCAATCAACTCCCACTAAAATTGAATGGGATTTGAGCACTGCTTTTAAAATCCCAGCCTTGAGAATTAATTTAAAACCCCCTACATTTGCCATTAATGATAAGGTTAGCATGATCATGGACCGGGAATTCTGAACCCCTTGCCATGCAGGGACATCAGACATTGCAGATGGACTCCAATGTTCTGCATTATACAAATGAAATGAAATGGCTGGTATGTCAACAGCACTGTTGTTTTAACAAACGGCGTGGGAAGGTTATTCAGTGTTACAGTGTCTTAGTGCGTTCCTGGTTCCAGAAAATGTAGTCCCTGCATTTAAAGAAATACAAGTAAAGTAATGTAGTGGACCCAGTCTAACAGTTTTAACTTTTATAGGATTAGGACCTAAATAGACATTGACTCAGAGTGTATGCATACAGAACTTCATGACCTATTGTAGATTTACCAGTGCTTTCTTTTTAATCTCAGGTATCAATTCTTGTGCATCATCTTCCTGTAGCCACCTGTGCTTGCTTTCTTCATCAGGGCCACGGTTTTATTCTTGTGCCTGCCCTTCAGGATGGACACTTTCTCCTGATAATGTGAACTGCATGAGAGGTAAGACCATAATAGCCAGAGATGCAAAAAAATAAAACAAGCAAAGAAAAAAAACTGTTAGATCATTGTCCATTCCTCTGCCAGGGCAGGATGTACCACACAGAATGGTGGACTGCTATTTGTGGAAAATGTATCCTACATAGTTTTAGGCAGTTCGCATGGAATGTACTTTTTCTTGAAGACTTGGGGCCAAATTTTTGCAAGAGCTCTGGGCCAGATTTTCAAATGCTCAGCACTCACAATCTCTGGGGGCAGATTTTTGAAAGCACTCAGCTCCCATTTAGGCACCTACAAAGGAGCCAGATGTTTTAAAAAACATTCAGCACATTGGGTGTTTTTGACAGAAATACTAGTGAAAAGAGTTAATTTTTAGTAAATATTAGAGAATATTAACAGAACGTTGAACTTTTTTTTAACTATTCAGACTAGACACCTCATTCTAAGACTTGTAGTAATCCAATCTGAGAACCAAAGGAATATCATGCTGTATGTATTATGTTGTATGTAATACATGTTATATATATTAGTGTGTAACTAATAATGCCTAATTGCCGAGGTTGGCAAGAGATGAATTATGGAGAACAACCGAAACTGTTGCAACATGCACTCTACTGTTCCTTGGCTAAAAATTCTGAGTATGAAGTTCAGGACCTCTAGAGGCACAAACTAGTATTACAAATACACGTGATATGGGATAATCAAAACGAACCTACCCAACTCAAATTTCAGATATAAGATAATTACACTGATTTGCCCTGGACCAATCTGCAGACCAAGGATTGTTTGCAGAAGTCATTCAGCAAATTAATTTTCTAAAAATTCAAGAAAATCATAAATTGCTTGGAGGGAATTCATGACCAGAAAAAGAGACTAAATTAGTCAAAGAAAGCATTTGCTGTGAATTGTTCACTTAACTCTGGAGATGTGCAAAGTCCTTTGGTGTGTTTCTCAAGGGGAAGCTCCAGAGCTCGTGAAATTTAGGGTGGAAATGCTTCTGGGTTAAGCAGAGAGTGGGGTTCTCTGACTAATTCAGCAGACACCTCCTAACTCTCTGAGTTTTCAAGGGAAAATCAATGGTGCTTCTCCCCCCCCCAAAATAGATTCTTAAGCAGTGTATTCTTCAAAGAGCCATATCGATTTCCCCTTACTATAAGAAACAATAAACTAAATAAAGTGTTTTAAGTGTATGTGCACCACACATTTGTTTTTACAATCTGGAGAGAAGGGCGCTACTCATGGAAGTATTCACTATACTCTAGAGTAAGAGGGTGTAGGGATGGGCTTAGAGAGAGTACCATGAAAGAGATAGATTACACCTGTGGTCAAGCAAGCATGCACATGAGAAATGTTATGCACGTTTGCAAGTGTTTGCAGGATCTTTTATGCCACTGTATCTAGCCAACGGGTCAAAATATTTGGAAAGTCTTGTTCTTTCTTCCTAGACCATAAACCAGGGCATACTGTGACACTTCCTAAATCCATTTATTTACCATTGTGACCTTTTTCTAAATTCCATAGCTGTGCAATACATAGAATTGTGCAACAAAAAGGGATCTGTAGAAATTTCTGTATGAGTGAAGAAACTGTATACAACTTCAGACAATTTTAATCTGTGTAGGCTTCTTTATTCTGTTTAGTTAAAATTGCTATTATACATTGAAAAAACAGCATATAGAACACAGCAGATTTTATGTATGCATTAGATTTACTACAGGTCAGAACTTATCAGCAAAGGGTATTATACAACACTGCTGATTCTTTTCATGGTGAACGATTTTAATTATCGCTAATGATTACAAAAGAATAGGCATTTGCCATTCTTCTTCAGAGATTTATTATGATTGTAATCCTTGCTGACATTGTTTAGTTTAGCTTGCCAGCACAAACTTTCAGCAGAAAGATTAAACTGATTTACGCACATTTTGGCTGCATAGTGGTCTTTCCAACAGAGTGATATTGGGGAACTCTGCATAGGTAATTGGCATATCTAATATTACTAACCTTATGTTGATGGAAAAGTGTTAATTCCCAGATTGCACATTTTCTTGCTTTATAAAATGGCTTTGGTAATTTTGATCTCAAGGTTAGGTTTTGTAGTAATTCTATTTTTAAAACTTTGTGTGACATGAGTGTTAGTGATGTTACCATTTTCCTCGGTGAGTCTAAAAAAAAATGTAGTCGTAACACTGAAATGTAAAATATTATGCTAACAAAGTAAATTTAGTGTCTCAAACATTTAATTGAAATGGAATAAGACATTAATTTTATATAAAATACAACTTAATCATGTAAATGTATATTAAAAGTAATAGCTATATGAAGGATATATTTTATGGACCTGATTCAGCTTCACTGATTTTATGCTCATGTGACTCCATGAGCTACAGTGAAGTTACTTCAGAGCACAGAATCAGGCTTTACATATTCATAGTTGTGAATTAATAAAAAAAAAAACCCAACCAAACTCCTTGCTTTTAATATTCCATGGGTATGTAATGAACTTATAAGTAGGTTATTGTGTATAATATAAATGTGCATCTCAGGCACTTCCCATGTGACCTCCTTTTAGACTAGGTCGACACTTAACATCTGTGTAAGGGCCAGCATATAGCTGTGCTTAATGAGGAACCTCCCTGGCAGGGAATTGTGACTCTGAGGCCTTGTTTGCCCTGGGGTATTTTTGCACGAGTGCAGCTGCACACAAAACCCTGCTGTAAATGCACTGCAGCTCTAAACCAATGCAAAAAATCCCCAGGGTAAACAACCCCTTAGAGCAAGGCTTCTCAAACTTCATCGCACTGTCACCCCCTTCTGACAACAAAAATTACTACATGACCTCAGGAGGGGGGACCGAAGCCTGAGCCCACCTGAGCCTTGCCACCCCGAGGTGGGGGCAAAGCCCAAGCCCAAGGGCTTCAGCCCCAGGCAGGGGGCCTGTAACCTGAGTCCCCTGCAGCCCAGGGCTGAAGCCCTCAGACTTCAGCCCTGGCCCTGGGCAGTGGGACTCAGGCTTCAGCCCTGGGCCCCAGCATGTCTAAGCCAGCCCTGGTGACTCCATTAAAATAGGGACACAACCCACCTTGGGGTCCCGACCCACAGTTTGAGAACCGCTGCCTTAGAGTGTCACAATTCCTTCCCTGGTTCCACTGTGCTCCCGGAGGTGACGTAAGTTACTGCTGCCCTTCACATGGTGCAGTTTACTTTTCCACTAGTACTGGCTCAGCTGTGCGAGCTGATGCATTGCTCTCACTCCTCACCACTCTCTACTCATTCCCTGCCTATTTGTTCATGGCGATTGGCAAGGGCCTCGAGCAGCAGTCCCGCTGAACCTGCTCTTTCCCATGTTCCCAGACGGATGAGACGGATGGCAGAGATTATGTGTTGGCTCATGCCCTCTTACTCGCCTCTGCACCTGCATTAGGGCAAGTGACAATCTTACCCTTTATTATTTGTTCAATTAATAGAATTGAATGATTAATGACTAAAGCTGGCTTTGCTTATCAGAGCAATAATTTTTCAAGTTTTCTTTGTTATGGTCTTATATTAATTCAGCAAAGCACTTTGGCTTATCTTTAAACTACTGATCTAATTACTTCAATGGAACTTAAGCACATGCTTAAAATCAAGCATATGCTTAAGGGTCTTTCAGTAGTGCCTAGATGACTTAGGAGCACACATTTTATTGAATTTCAGTGGGGCTTGTGCTCCTAAATCACTTAGGCATATTGAAAATACTGCATATAGGTATTTTACTGAATTAGGCCTATATTATAGTATCCTGCAAACAATTACACTTGAGTAACTTTACTCATGTGACTAGTTTCACTGACTTCAGTGGTAGCTGCTAAGTTCTCAGCCCTTTTGAAAACCAGGTCATTGATTTCAGGGCTTAAATGTCATTTTAGGGTTATAACTAATACTCATTTTTGAAAAGCTTACTGTATGTGCTCACAAATTCTGGCACAAAGTTAGCAAACACCATCCCATAGCATCTCATTTCCTTTACTGACTGAACTATATAGGAATATAATTCCGATTGCTGTTATGTTGTTTTCACAGTTGAACATCCCTTCCTTATTGCTGTAAGAGATAATATCATTTATGGGATTTCTCTTAACCCTGCGGAGAAGACCAATGATGCCATGGTTCCAATAGCAGGTGTCCAGAATGGTGTTGATGTTGACTTTGACGATTCGGAACAGATGATCTATTGGGTTGAAAATCCAGTAAGTTAATACTTATGTATGAAATGTGCACTAAAGGGACAACACCCACTTAAAAATGATACTTCTGTCTAATTTTTTAATATACTAATATTATAGATAATATTTACATTACAATAACTCAAAGAAATGAAAGAAAATATTTCTTTATAGTTTTTCCATTTTGTTTATTAGTCAGTTTCTTGGTTTCTTCTGTATATTCAGTTAGGGGTCAATCCTACAAACACAGGAGTAATTTTACCTATGGGACTACTCATTAGAGTAAAGTTATTCATGTGTGTGAATGTTTCAAGGGTTGGGCCTATAGCTTGTCAGTACAGAAAAATATGTAAAAAAAGGCGGGGGGGAATGTGATTTCAAAAACACAACAATTTGCAGGGGGCTCTGGGGAGGTATAATACTCTGAAACTAGTTTTACCTGATTTTGAAAACTGACTACATTTGAAGTTGATGGTGCCCCTTTAATGACTGCTCCTGCTGAGCTAATAAAAGGGCTTGTTCTCTAAGGTCAACACAAAATATTTCCCAGCTTTTGCAGTGTGGAAGCTTATTTAAAAGTCTGTGGAAGCCACTGAAATGGACTTAGCAAGGAGTGTGCTGATTCAGCAGCAAGCAAGTTAGGCCAGGGAAACTCCTTTTTTAATTTCTTGCTCTGCTAAGTCCAGGAGAAGTGTGGTGTCAACTAAGTAGTTCTCATGAGTTGTGCTGTACAGCAGGTTATTCATGTCAGCTTCTTACCTTCCATCCATGTAGGGATTTCCTTAAACTTCGCCCTGCAAGTGAAAGTGGTGAAAATTTCTTCTTTCATTATTTTTTGCCTTGGTTTTTTTGCAGGTTTCTTCAAAAATAAAAAAAAACGTGTTTTGGAGGAAAGAAACTAAAAATAGGGCTAGTAATGCAAGTTTCCCCTGTAGATATGTATTTAATTTTGTAATTAATTTGATTCAGCTATGTATATGTCCCCATTTTTTTTAATGAACTTTCAAGCAATCAAGTTTTACTGGCAAAAATAGTAGCAAAAGGTGATTTTCAAAGTTTCATGAGCAAGTATTCATGGAAATCAAAGCCCTGATTCTGCAAAGATTATTTTGCTTGTTTAAACACATACATCAGTGTTTGCAGGATCAGAACCTCATTTTAAATTTACATGCTCATGTTTCTGTGGCAGAAGTACTTTAATTCGGTCAGGGAACAGAAAAAATGCTGTGTGATTTATCTGCCGAATCACACGTAAGCTACACAGCTGGAATGTCTAATGTTCACAATGAAGGCATTAAATAAAATAAAAATCAAATAGATGTTAATCAAATAAATTCCAATAGGGCTTGATCCTGCAAGGTGCTGCACACCCTGGTTCCAATGCAACAAAGCCCATAAGCATGTACTTAACTTTAAGCATCTGAGTAGTCTCTTTGACATTAATGGAACTACTCATGTGCTTACATTATGGCATATGCAGAATCCTTCAATACCTTGCAGAATCAAGCCCATAATAAATATGAGAAAGTAGTCACAGATCGCCTCACAGATATTCTGGGAGGAAAAAGTGGCTACCTTAGTTAAATAAATAATTTAATTTACTGAGCTCTAAAAAAAATAGCAGCTATTTAATAGATCCATAGATTCCAATGCCAGAAGGGACCATTGTGATCATCTAGTCTGACCTCCTTTGTAACACAAGCCATAGAACTTCCCTTAAATAATTCATAGAGCAGATCTTTTAGAAAAACACCTAGTTTTGATTTAAAAATGGTCAGTGATGGAGAATCACTATGACCCTTGGTAAATTGTTTCCATGTTTAATTACTCTCATCATTATGAATTTGCACCTTATTTCTAGTCTGAATTTGTCTAGCTTCCACTTCCAGCCATTAGCTTGTGTTATACTTTTCTCTGCTAGACTGAAGAGCCCATTATTAGGTGTTTGTTCTCCATTTAGAGACTGTAATCAAGTCACCCCTTAACCTTCTCTTTGTTAAGCTAAATAGACTGAAAGAGCTCAATCACTACAAAGTAAGTTTTCTAATACTTTAATTCTTTATGGTGAAAAAAATTGTTTTGCTGATGAATTGACAAAATATTGTTTGGTACACGTTCAGTAAACTTTGTTTGTTGCCCCTCCTTTTACGAAAGTTCATTATGCATCAAAGTTTCAAATTCTCTGTTGTTCACAAAGATCTCAGGTTTCAAACATAATGTTGGTAGTTTCACAGAGCTGTATGACCAGACCCTCTGATCTGAATTTTTCAAGCTAGGCAGTTTCCTGGGAGCAAGGGGAACTAAGGGCCTCATTCTGCCGTGGCTTAGGCATGTGCTTAACTTTACCCACTGTGAGCCGGATCTGCAACCTGTATAGATTGTCGTAGCTGAAATAAAGTAAATGTAGCTATGACAGCTGGGCCCAGCAAAGGATCTAGCCCACACTATGTATAGTTAAACATGTGTATAATTCTTGCTGGATTTGGGTCGAAGTTTGGCAGCTTGGGTCAAAAGGAAAAATATATATTTTATCAGATGCAGCAATGCATGGCAAGGTGTGTGTGTGTGTGTGCGTGTGCGCGTGCATGTGTGGGTGTGTGTTATCCTGGGTGCCTGCATGTGTTAGATACCTGTTAGTGCTCATGTATTCACAACTATTTGAGAAATGTTTGTATCCAGCACTGCACTTCTGGAAGTGTATTATTGCTTCTATAAAAAAATTGTGTTTTATCTTCAAATGTCAGAAAATTTTAAAATTTAGTTATCCATTTTTAGGTCAAAAAAGACGTAAAATAATTTCTTTTGAAACATTCTCAGTCATCAAACAATGGATTTGTGTTTGCCCATCATCATAGTTCCTAATTGCCAAGAAGTGTAAAATAAATGTATTTATTTAAACTGTTTTTTCAGTAGAGAAACAGTACTGAGTTCAAGAGTCTAATTTGATCCTAGCTGCTGTTTGAAAAAGATCATTGCCAGATCTCAGCTGGAAGCTACAGCTGAAATTTACCAAAAGTCTAATAATTCACCTGCAGGATGATGTATCAATTCACATAAGTGGCAGCTGAAATTCCAGGTGCAGCTGCAGGCTGAGTTCTGCAAATACTATATTTCATTTGGAGTCTGCAGCCCCAGCTGGGCAAAGGGACTCAGGGTGATTATGGGACTATTGCCCCAATCCAGATCCCTGACCTCCAGGTGGGCCTGCTGGGCAGTCCCCATTGCTATTGGTAGTTGCCATTGTCAGTCCTGACAGGACTGAGGCACCCAGGGTGCACATACAGAGTCTTTTGATCATGGACTCTTCTCTACAATATGCACTTCTCTCAGATCTAAATGTGTTAGCAAATTGCCTACATTTCCCTTATGTTCCTTGCTTACACCACCACTCTTCCTTATCACTCCATTTTGGTTCTGTCCCTTGGGCTTTGCCTACGTTAGCATACTTTGTAGCTATAATTCTCCCTCCATGGCGGCAACAGTTGAGGCTGTAGTATAGACAGAGCTTAGGTAATTCCCACTTTGTTGTCCAACTCTGCTTGTAGAAAGGTTAGACGACATGGTGGAAAAATACCCGAGCCCTGCCTTCACTACAGTCTTTGCTGATGGACCTACATGGATGGAGAACTACCCGGGTCCTAATTTACTCAGGACTGGAAGACACAATGGTAAAAATGCTTGAGCCTCATCTACACTAGTACTTAAAATGCGGGTAGCAATGGTGCAAAAACACACACCCCGATTTTCCTCGTGAAGGCAAAGCTTGCAGTCTACCTGCACCCAGTTCTATTCCTTTTCCATTTTCTTCCTGACCCTTCCTGTCCTCATTTTGTGCCCCAGCTTCTGCTTGTTCGTCTACACACAACCCATCCCCCTTAATTACAATTTTTGAATAAAATAATTAAAAGTAACAAAAACAAACAAAGAATCCCCCCACCCCTCCACACCCACTCAACACACCAGCAAGGTAGGTGCAGTACTGTCACAGTATTCTCACTATCCTCTGCTTATAACCCTTGACTCCCATTCACACTACTTATTCCCTATGTGTTTACCTTCCATTCCTTAGACCAGGGGTGGCCAACCTGAGCCTGAGAAGGAGCCAGAATTTACCAATGTACATTGCCAAAGAGCCACAGTAATACGTCAGCAGCCCCCCATCAGCTCTCCCCCCAGCGCCTCCTGCCCACCAGCAGCCCCACTGATCAGCGCCTACCCCTCCCTCCCCACACCTCCCAATCAGCTGTTTCGTGGCGTGCAGGAGGGTCTGGAGGGAGGAGTGAGGGCACGGCAGGCTCAGAAGAGGTGAGCGGGAAGGGGTGGAGTGGGGGCAGGGCCTGTGGCAGAGCCAAGGGTTGAGCAGTGAGCACCCCCCAGCACACTGGAAAGTTGGTGCTTGTAGCTCCAGCCCCGGAGTCGGTGCCCATACAAGGAGCCACATATTAACTTCTGAAGAGCCGCATGCCTTAGACTGTAAACACTTCATAACAGTTACCTGTCTTGTTATATGTCTGTGAGGTGCCTGGGTAACTTTAGTTGGATCAGTGAATACATATATAATAAGCATCTACCAGGCTCTTGAAGACTTGTGTTTTGTTTTTTTATTAAGGTGAAGTTACAATAAAATGTTAACATATGACATTGTAGTTACTTTTTACTTATACAGCGTCTGGTTAATATTCAAAGAACCTGGCTAAAGATTATGGCTTCCTGGCTTGTGAGCCTTCCTTCTCTGAGTGTGGTAAAAAGGGTGATCGAATTTCTAAATACCTGTCCTCTTTTTGGCTCTTCTCTTGTGTACGTACTTGGGTGTGCAAGCTTTTCCATTGAAGGACAGTCCCTATTTCACTATATCACAATTCCACAGGAGAAGACACATTTTTCCAAGAATGTGCAATACAAAGTCTTGCGAACAATAAAAAAGAAATTAATTTATTGTTCTGTTTAAAATGTAGATCCTTTCCTGGAGCATCAAGTAAGCAGATGAGGTAATCTATAGGAAGCCAACATTTTGTCATAGAAGTCTAGTGTTTTCAAGGTGAAAAATGAGACTAGAAAACAGTACGAAAAATAATATTCTTTAGAATCATAGAATCATAGAATATCAGGGTTGGAAGGGACCTCAGGAGGTCATCTAGTCCAACCCCCTGCTCAAAAGCAGGACCTATACCCAATTAAATTATCCCAGCCAGGGCTTTGTCAAGCCTGACCTTAAAAACTTCTAAGGAAGGAGATTCCACCACCTCCCTAGGCAACGCATTCCAGTGTTTCACCACCCTCCTAGTGAAAAAGTTTTTCCTAATATCCAACCTGAACCTCCCACACTGCAACTTGAGACCATTACTCCTTGTCCTGTCCTCTTCCACCACTGAGAATAGTCTAGAACCATCCTCTCTGGAACTACCTCTCAGGTAGTTGAAAGCAGCTATCAAATCCCCCCTCATTCTTCTCTTCTGCAGACTAAACAATCCCAGTTCCCTCAGCCTCTCCTCATAAGTCATGTGTTCCAGACCCCTAATCATTTTTGTTGCCCTTCGCTGGACTCTCTCCAATTTATCCACATCCTTCTTGTAGTGTGGGGCCCAAAACTGGACACAGTACGCCAGATGAGGCCTCACCAATGTCGAATAGAGGGGGATGATCATGTCCCTCGATCTGCTCGCTATGCCCCTACTTATACATCCCAAAATGCCATTGGCCTTCTTGGCAACAAGGGCACACTGCTGGCTCATATCCAGCTTCTCGTCCACTGTCACCCCTAGGTCCTTTTCCGCAGAACTGCTGCCTAGCCATTCGGTCCCTAGTCTGTAGCTGTGCATTGGGTTCTTCCGTCCTAAGTGCAGGACCCTGCACTTATCCTTATTGAACCTCATCAGATTTCTTTTGGCCCAATCCTCCAATTTGTCTAGGTCCCTCTGTATCCTATCCCTGCCCTCCAGTGTATCTACCACTCCTCCTAGTTTAGTATCATCCGCAAATTTGCTGAGAGTGCAATCCACACCATCCTCCAGATCATTTATGAAGATATTGAACAAAACCGGCCCCAGGACCGACCCCTGGGGCACTCCACTTGACACCGACTGCCAACTAGACATGGAGCCATTGATCACTACCCGTTGAGCCCGAGAATCTAGCCAACTTTCTACCCACCTTATGGTGCATTCATCCAGCCCATACTTCCTTAACTTGCTGACAAGAATACTGTGGGAGACCGTGTCAAAAGCTTTGCTAAAGTCAAGATACAATACATCCACTGCTTTCCCTTCATCCACAGAACCAGTAATCTCATCATAGAAGGCGATTAGATTAGTCAGGCATGACCTTCCCTTGGTGAATCCATGCTGACTGTTCCTGATCACTTTCCTCTCATGTAAGTGCTTCAGGATTGATTCTTTGAGGACCTGCTCCATGATTTTTCCGGGGACTGAAGTGAGGCTGACTGGCCTTTAGTTCCCAGGATCCTCCTTCTTCCCTTTTTTAAAGATTGGCACTACATTAGCCTTTTTCCAGTCATCCGGGACTTCCCCCGTTCGCCACGAGTTTTCAAAGATAATGGCCAATGGCTCTGCAATCACAGCCGCCAGTTCCTTTAGCACTCTCGGATGCAACTCATCCGGCCCCATGGACTTGTGCACGTCCAGTTTTTCTAAATAGTCCCTAACCACCTCTTTCTCCACAGAGGGCTGGCCATCTATTCCCCATGTTGTGATGCCCAGCACAGCAGTCTGGGAACTGACCTTGTTCGTGAAGACAGAGGCAAAAAAATCATTGAGTACATTAGCTTTTTCCACATCCTCCGTCACTAGGTTGCCTCCCTCATTCATTAAGGGGCCCACACTTTCCTTGGCTTTCTTCTTGTTGCCAACATACCTGAAGAAACCCTTCTTGTTACTCTTGACATCTCTCGCTAGCTGCAGCTCCAGGTGCAATTTGGCCCTCCTAATTTCATTCCTACATGCCCGAGCAATATTTTTATACTCTTTCCTGGTCATATGTCCAACCTTCCACTTCTTGTAAGCTTCTTTTTTATGCTTAAGATCCGCTAGGATTTCACCGTTAAGCCAAGCTGGTCACCTGCCATATTTACTATTCTTTTGACACATTGGGATGGTTTGTCCCTGTAACCTCAACAGGTATTCCTTGAAATACAGCCAGCTCTCCTGGACTCCTTTCCCCTTCATGTTAGTCCCCCAGGGGATCCTACCCATCCGTTCCCTGAGGGAGTCGAAGTCTGCTTTCCTGAAGTCCAGGGTCCGTATCCTGCTGCTTACCTTTCTTCCCTGTGTCAGGATCCTGAACTCAACCAACTCATGGTCACTGCCTCCCAGATTCCCATCCACTTTTGCTTCCCCTACTAATTCTTCCCGGTTTGTGAGCAGCAGGTCAAGAAAAGCTCCCCCCCAGTTGGCTCCTCTAGCACTTTTACCAGGAAATTGTCCCCTACGCTTTCCAAAAACTTCCTGGATTGTCTATGCACCGCTGTACTGCTCTCCCAGCAGATATCAGGAAAATTAAAGTCACCCATGAGAACCAGGGCATGCGATCTAGTAGCTTCCGCGAGCTGCCGGAAGAAAGCCTCATCCACCTCATCCCCCTGGTCCGGTGGTCTATAGCAGACTCCCACCACTACATCACTCCTGTTGCTCACACTTCTAAACTTAATCCAGAGACACTCAGGTTTTTCTGCAGTATCATACCGGAGCTCTGAGCAGTCATACTGCTCCCTTACATACAGTGGTACTCCCCCACCTTTTCTGCCCTGCCTGTCCTTCCTGAACAGTTTATAACCATCCATGACAGTACTCCACTCATGTGAGTTATCCCACCAAGTCTCTGTTATTCCAATCACATCATAATTCCTTGACATCACCAGGACCTCCAGTTCTCCCTGCTTGTTTCCAAGGCTTTGTGCATTCGTATATAAGCACTTGAGATAACCTGCTGATCGCCCCTGATTCTCAGTATGAGGCAGGAGCCCTCCCCTCACAGACATTCCTGCCTGTGCTTCCTCCCGGTATCCCGCTTTCCCACTTACCTCAGGGCTTTGGTCTCCTTCCCCCAGTGAACCTAGTTTAAAGCCCTCCTCACTAGGTTAGCTAGCCTGCTCGCAAAGATGCTCTTCCCTCTCTTCGTTAAGTGGAGCCCGTCTCTGCCCAGCACTCCTTCTTCATGGAACACCATCCCATGGTCAAAGAATCCAAAGCCTTCTCTCCGACACCACCTGCGTAGCCATTCGTTGACTTCCACTATTCGGCGGTCCCTACCCAGGCCTTTTCCTTCCACGGGGAGGATGGACGAGAACACCACCTGCGCCTCAAACGCCTTTATCCTTCTTCCCAGAGCCACGTAGTCTGCAGTGATCCGCTCAAGGTCATTCTTGGCAGTATCATTGGTGCCCACGTGGAGAAGCAGGAAGGGGTAGCGATCAGAGGGCTTGATGAGTCTCGGCAGTCTCTCCGTCACATCGCGAATCTTAGCCCCCGGCAAGCAGCAGACTTCTCGGTTTTCCCGGTCAGGGCGGCAGATAGATGACTCAGCCTTCTTCCCAGAGCCACGTAGTCTGCAGTGATCCGCTCAAGGTCATTCTTGGCAGTATCATTGGTGCCCACGTGGAGAAGCAGGAAGGGGTAGCGATCAGAGGGCTTGATGAGTCTCGGCAGTCTCTCCGTCACATCGCGAATCTTAGCCCCCGGCAAGCAGCAGACTTCTCGGTTTTCCCGGTCAGGGTGGCAGATAGATGACTCAGTCCCCCGGAGGAGAGAGTCCCCGACCACCACCACCCACCTCCTTCTCTTGGGAGTGGTGGTTGTGGAACCCCCCATCTCAGGACAGCGCATCTCATGCCTTCCAACCAGCGGAGTCTCCTTCTGCTTTCTCCCCCCAGACGTATCATCTGGTCCACTCTCCGCAACGGTACCTGTGGAGAGAACATGAAAGCAGTTAGTTACCTGTGTCCGCGTTGCTGGAACCCGGACATTCCCCCTTCTTCTTCTGGAGGTCACATGTTGCCAAGCTTCTTCACTGGCCTCTTGGCTCCGCTGTGCAACCTGCTCTAAATCTTTAGAGCTTTGTGCCCGTAGAAGCATATCCTGACTTTTGTCCAGAAAATCCTCCGTTTCTCGTATGCAACGCAGGGTCGTTATCTGTTGCTCCAGACCTTCAATCTTCTCTTCCAGTATGGCGACCAGCTTGCACTTTGTACACACAAAGTCGCTTCTGTCCTGTGGAAGAAAGACAAACATGGCACATCCAGTGCAGGTCACAATAGCTGAACCCCTCCCTTCCATACCACCTTCTTACTATGAGCTTCCTCAGAGAAGTTGGCAAGATGTAAGCCTCACTGGGCTCACTTTCTTGTTTTTCTCTTTGCCATAGACATAGTGACTTGAGGGAGGATTATTTGTATCGCAGTACTGTGGAGATATGCCACTTGGCTTAAGCTGGTACTACTCCATTGAAGGCAGAGAAGTTATGCCTGCTTATGACAACAGTAAATTTGACCCAGTATCCACACAGTTGTAGCCTTTGGCTTAAGCAGGTAGCACTCTGTTGAAGGCGGAGAAGTTATGCATCAGTGCAGCTGCGCAAATGTAGCGCTGTACTATAGAATTGCCCTAAGTGTCATCTTTAGAAAGATAGCAACTAGTGTTGGAGATTCCATAGGGTTTACACTCCTGGAGCAAGAGTGGGTAGGATCACTGGGATAAACTTAGTCAAGTTTCTTGACATTATAACTGTTTTCAAAGTGCAAATCTTAAAAAGTTATACTGGGGAAAAGACCTTAATTTTCTTTTATTGTGTTTAAACTGTATCAAAGATGTTTATCACAGACCTTCCTTGAGTTTTTCCTAATAAAGTGTTCATACTATAGTATGATTATATATAACTGTGGAAGATATAAACTCCAACCTTCTGTTCTATGCAGCACAATTTTATATCCTCCAGTCAGGATAGAGAGTAGTAATGTTTCTTTATATAATGTAGCTTTTACTATTTAGAATAATAATTTTGCCCCTCTTTTGTGTACTGCGCATATACGTATACATTCTACTAGCTGTGTTGGATATGCTTTTTCCTAAGCAAATTAGTATCATGTAAGGGAAGTGCTTGTGAAGAGGAAGAAATGTGATATTTTCTTTGTGACATGTCCCTCAACATTTTCTCACTTTTCTTATCTTTTTCCCACAAGGGTGAAATCCACAGGGTGAAGTCAGATGGAACTAACAGGACAGTATTTGCTCCAGCAGCTGTTACTGGTGCTCCTATTGGCCTGGCTTTAGACTGGATATCTGCAAACTTGTATTATAGTAACCCTGGCACGCAGTCAGTTGAGGTACTTATTTGATAAATACCATTTAAAGGTGAAAGCCTGAATTTTTCTTTCAGAGGCCATACATACAGCTTCAAAGCAGCAAGTCATTCTGGGGAAATACACCTGAAAGCAGCTTTATTTTAAAACTGAGTATTAAGGATAAAAAGCAGAAAAAATCATTAGAAAATTTAGTTGCCTAAAGAATCAAACTAAATAAATCGAACTCCAATCTGGACATATGTATGTAGCCAATGTGATTTTAAAAGCAACACTTCATAGGAGCATCCATTAACCTGTGCACAGATCTATTTTTTCTTCAAATCAGTAAGCTCTCCGATGTTGTTTGATGCTGATAAATCCTCAGAACACTAGAGTGGAATGCTGTATTACACTTCTGCATTAAAGTCTAAGCTCCAAATCCATGCCTATTGAAATTAGTGGGAGTTTTGCCACTGGCTGCAATGAAAGAAAGTTCAGGTCCCGGATGCTGTGGTATGGTTTGGTGTGTTGTGGCTCCCCAGAGACTAGCCACTTGAAAGTAGCTAAAGGATAAAAAGACAAGGGTTATTTAGGGTGGAAAGGAGAGGAGTAATAGGGATCTAATGTAATGGATGATGAGGGATTTCTCTGTCCCAGTATAATAAAAGGGGGCATGTGATTAAATTAAAAGGAAGCTAATTTTAAACAGGTTAAAAAGAAATATTTTGTAAAGCAGCATAAAATCAACCTGAACCTCACTTAACACCTCTAGTGTTATACTGAAGTATGGAAACAGTTTAGTAAAGATTTTAGTGATTTTTATGAGCAGGAATAATTTGCAGTTATGCTAGCTAAATTAAGTATCACAGGAAGTTTGTTGGAGAAGTACTTGTCAGAGGAGAGAATGCATTGGAGAAGTACAGAACTCAGTGCTTTTTCTTCATAGTGCTTGTGTTAACTTTTTCTTCAGCTTGGACCTATGTGGGTTCAGGCTGTCCAGGTTTTAGTTTGAAATTATACTGTCAATTCCACATTGTATACCCTAATTGTGTTAAACATTTATGTAGGTACTGAAGCTACATGGTGAAGTAATGTACAGAAAAACTCTGATTACCAATGATGGTACCCCTACTGGAGCTGGAGTGCCAATTGGTTTGGCTGTTGATCCAGCACGAGGGTGAGTTTCCAAAATAGTTTTTTCTTTACTTATACTTTATTTTCTAAGTTATATCAGCTTGTAAATAGTAAATAGTTTCTGAATTATTTTATTTCTCTCCTAATTTTTAGGGTTTGTATGATAGGTGGCAGTGATAATTTGTTGCAGGCATAAAATTGGCATACATAGAGTTTGTTTTTTAAAATTATATTTGGATTGAATCAGTTAATCTTTTATAACAATAGCTAGAGCCTAATATACAATACGATCAATTACACGAATGCATAAATTGTTGCATAGTTGCAGATTATTTTTTAATTGTCACATAACTTGAATTCTGGAGCATGGCTTTCATTTAAAAAATTAAATCTCAAGCCATTTTGACTGCAAAGAAAACATTCAAAATGTCAACCCAGTGTAAAGTGATACAAGGATGACTATCTGGGGCCTAGTCTATAATAGGAAAAGACATCATGTTAGAAAACACGTTAACTCTCACATATTAACTACCATGATGTTAACATGATTTTACCTCCCCCATCCAAAATGGCAACTCTCCATATTAATCCATATTATAAATATTAAGATAATGTCTTTGGGTAAAAGTTTTTTTTTTTTTTTTTAACTGATCAAGCCTAGCAAAATACAAAAAACCCTCATAAACATTTAAAAATAAATTAGATTCTGGCTGGCTGGAAAATTTTTGACAAACATTTTTTCATCAGAATTTGCTGATTTGTCTAAATGGAAATGTTCTGCAGGACTGTGTTGATTTCACAAAAATTTTGCAGGAATCTAGGCAGGTTTCAGAGCTCCCAGACTTGTTGCTCTTAGCAGCCGGGACTCCTGGTAGGACTTGGTAGAGAATGGTAATTCCATGTTGTGAAGAACTTAGGCTATGTCTACACTACACAGCTTTTAGCGACATGGCTATGTTGCTACAGCTGTGCCGCTAAAAGTCACGCCGTGTAGTCACGGTTTGTTGGCTTTCCTGCCGACAAAAAACTTCCACCACCAACAAGCAGGAGAGCGCTCCTGTTGACAACACGCTGTTCACACTGGCACTTGTCGCAACAAAACTTTTTCTTTCGGGGGGGGAGGGGAAGGGGGCTTAACACCTCTGAAAGACAAAAGTTTTGTCATTCAGTTGCCAGTGTAGACATAGCCTTAGACATTTTTGGTTTTCATTCCTCATCAGAACTAAGCCCAATTTTGAAATCTCAGAATCCTCTGCAAAATGGAAATTAGCTCTGTTAGATTCTTAAAATTCGATGAGTTTTAGTAATTTAAGATGTTGTGAGTGGTTCAGGAAAGGAAATATTTTTTCTTAAACTGTCTTTAACATGGCAATGTTCCGATAAAGTGAGACATGTTGTTGGACCTGATTCAGCAGTCCATCCCTACTCAGAACATATTGAAGTATTTTGCTGGGTAGCACAGTAGACTTAAGCATATTCTTAAATGCTTTGGTGAACTGGGACCTGAGAGTCTTACCTGCTTCTGTAATTGCTGCGATAACATTTGTTGCAGGAAACTGTATTGGACAGACCAGGGAACTGACAGTGGGGTCCCAGCAAAGATTGCCAGTGCAAACATGGATGGCTCAGATATAAAAACCCTCTTCACCGGTAACCTTGACCATATAGAGTTCATTACCATTGACATTAAGGAACAGAAGTTGTACTGGGCTGTCACAAGCACGGGAGTGGTATGAATTTTTTATACTGTTGCTGTAGTATCTGTGTGCCCATTTCTGCCGCCGTAACTCGTATAAGAAGTTCACGTGTTTAACTGAGACTAATCATGTGACTAAAAGTTTCAGGCCAAACATGACGGATTCATACAGTATACAGTAGCTGCTGGACTGGAATGAATCTTGCTTTTTTGAATTTCAATGAGAGTTGAATGCCTAACTGCCTTTTGTGCCCCTCCCTCCATGGATACCGAAACAGCAGTTAGGTATGGGGACGACACAGTAGTCTTGTTTACCAAATAAACTATTTATCCAGTGTCCCTGTGGAAGAGTGTGCACTCACATGTTCCATAACATTAAAAAAGCCATAGTGATTTTTGACTACTGGACAATTGACCCCTCGAGGGCTCCTATATCCTGCTCATATATGCTGCTGTGGGTCAGGCAGAGTCCAGAGGAATCTCTCAGTGTGAGCAGGAACATACCTTTCTGATTCATAACTGTCATGGGTGTACCTGTGAGGTCCAGGAGGGCATTAGTTAGAACAGGCTTTCCATGAATGACATCAAAGTTTGCGAGAGAAAAGGTGTGAACTATTCACTCCATTCTGCCGGTTTTATTGAACAGAGTGTATCCTTCTAGCACAGGGGTTTTTAAACTGGGGATTGGCACCCCTCAGGGGGTTGTGAGCTAAACCCCGCTTTGCCTCCAACAGTTATAATGGTGTTAAATATGTACAAAAGTGTTTTTAATTTCTAAGGGGGGGTGCACACAGAGGCTTGCTATGTAAAAGGGGTCACCAGTACAAAAGTTTGAGAACCACTGCAGGTAGTGGTGCCCACTTAAAAAAAAGAATAAAGTAGATTAAAATACTTGTGTGTGTTAATGAGATAGGAGTGAATAATATTTTTACTAACATTAACTTTGCTCTTATATAATTATACTTTTTTCTTTTCTCCAAAGAGGCTTTTATTTTAGATTGCCATTAGCTGTTTTGAAAAATGACAAGTTTGTTAAATTTTAATGGAAAGAAAAGAATAGTTCTAAAAAAAATCCAATTCTCGCCCCAAACCCAAGGAAAATGCATAGATTTCTGTTCACAGAGTTTATCAGCATGTATAAAATTCTAATTAAATTCTAACTGATCTCTTAGATTGAAAAAGGCAATGTGGATGGTACAAATCGTGTGACCCTGGTTCTTCATCTGTCTCACCCATGGGGAATCGCTGTCTATGATTCCTTTCTGTACTATACTGATCGAGATTATGAGGTCATTGAGCGGGTTGATAAGTCCACTGGAGCGAACAAAGTGGTGATGAGAGACAATGTTCCAAGACTGAAGTGCCTACGAGTGTATTATAGAGACAGTGAGTATTTGCTCCAATTTAAAGAGGCAGAGTCAGGAAGCCTTAATTTTGAAAAATCTACCATCCTCAAAACAAGAATCTGAAACTTTATTAAATTGCCAACAAGACGGCATGGCAAACCATAAATTAGTCAGGTGGTGGTTTGGGTTTCTGAGAGCATCTTTACACATCATGCAGGTGCATAGAAGTGAATAGCCGCATTCCTCAGCTCTACAGTATTTGTCTGCTCATTTCTGTTCAGTCAGATTACTGACGTATACAAGAGTAATGCTCTACAAGAGCATTCCTTTGAAACCAAACTAAGTGGGTAGGGCTAATTTTAGTCTTTTCGGCTTTGATGATATGTTGATAAAACATGAACTTACTTATGGGATGCACAGTAGGATTTATATATGTCTTCGACACAACATTTTAATACTATTTTGTATTTGTAGTTCTGAGACAAATTAATGTTATTGCATTTTCAAATATTTCTATAGTTCTCATGTAGGTATCTCTATTTTAAGAGTTTCAAAATATTTATTGGAGCTCAGAGGAGATGATCATAGTGGTCCTTTCTGGCCTTAAAATGTATGAATGTAGTTTAGGGTTGTTTTTGTTAGTTTTTATTTCAGTATGATTTCTAGTAGTGTGGTATGGAATTCAAGTACATTAACTTTCACTGCTCTATACTAACACAGGCTGTGTTAACTTTTTCTGGGAGAGAAGGGAGTTCTGATTGATTGTAGAGATCCTTCTCACATGCATAGTTGAGATCTTAACTTACACAATGTCCAAGGGTGTTATGCTCTAGATTTGACATTGGGCTCATTGCTAGTCAGTTTATTCATTTCTGTGCTCAAATGTCTTCAAGTAATTTGTAGAACTGGTTGATTAATTCACAGTGAATAATATTTTGCTGTGAATTTTAGCATCCTTTTCTACTTGCAAATTGTCCATGAGCAGTTTTCAGTTTTCTCTAGTGTGTTCCTTTTTCAAAATTATTCACCTAATAATTTCTGTGAATAAATCTCAGCATTTTATTAGATTATTTGGTATTGAAATGCCATCCATGTGGTTAATTTTCATAAGAAACATTGGTCAGATGATGGTGTCATTTTTTTCTGACTGAAAGAGCACAATTTATTGAAGTAAGTTTCTGTGGAAGTGTATTTCTGAGTTCAAAAATTCAGTTTCGCTGGATGTTCTAATATTCATGTAAAATTCTCTGTTTTCATGAACATTCCTGGATATAACCTCATTTGCTTGAATATTCTCAGGAATAGAACACAAAGGGGTATGAATACTTGCAAAGCAAATTTTGTTTTTTTTATTTGAGGACAATCATCTGAGGCATTTCCCAGCTCTAATAATTAGTTGTGCGGTTATCCAGTTAGGATTTTGCTGTCGCATTTGTTTTTATAGTAAGTTTACAGCTGTAACTTTAACTGAATAATTAATTCTGGAATTTTATTAGCTAGTTTACTTCAAATTTATATGAGAGTCATATCTGATCCTGAAAAAATATGCTCTACTGAAGATCTCTTCATCTTAGGTGAGAGGAATCCGGACAATTATTTTATTATTTATTTGCCACAGTTCAAAATTATTAAGATTCTTACTGTTGCTAGCTGCTTATTGTTGTTAGTCACTTTCCTGATAAGCTTGTGGCATGTACACATTTTATTCTAGAACAACAAGAGTTTATAATGAACAGCTGAACTGTTGGGGTTTTACATGCATCTGTTTGTTTCCGACACAGATTCTGCTGGTTCCTCGAATGGCTGCAGTAACAATATTGGAGTTTGTCAGCAGCTTTGTCTGCCTGTGCCTGGTGGGCTATTTTCCTGTGCCTGTGCTACTGGCTTCCAGCTAAATCCTGATAACAGGACTTGTTCCCCATACAGTTCCTTTGTAATTGTTTCCATGCTGTCCGCAATTAAAGGATTTAGCTTAGAGACATCTGATCACTCTGAAGCCATGGTACCGTTGGCAGGAAGAGGTATGTGAAGATAGTAGTAGATGAGAAAAATCTCTTTATGGCTAATGTTGTCATTTTCTGTTAAAGATTTGTAATGCTCTGGGGATTGCCTATCTGACATATGGTGTATTTAACAACGAGACTAATATACTGAATAATAATATTGCCTAGGCATCATGCCATGGAGGTAAGGAATGTATACAATTCAGTGGCATATACTGATCTCCACATAAAGGCCTACATTTTCAGAAGACAACCTCTTTTTGCAGATGTAGTTTGTGAATTTAATTTTAGCACACTGTAATAATCAGACTTTATTAGTTTAATATTCTCCTGCACTATTTTAAATATTGAACAACTGAGCCATAATATATACGATGCTCTGCACATTAACAGAGAAGCCAGTTGTATGATCTTATCTGAATGTTTACATATAAAGAGTACCATGGCAATGTAAATTGATGGTAGATTTTATGCCATGAGATTGTAAACCTCAATTCACTTGTCCTTTGCAAATAACATAAACCACAAATTTTAAATAAAATACTTTATATTAAAAATAATTGATTGCTTTTTAAAAATGTTTCAGGACGAAATGCACTTCATGTGGATGTTCACATGCCTTCTGGTTTCATTTACTGGTGTGACTTCAGCAGTACTGTTTCTTCTCAGAACGCAATACGTAAAATTAAGCCGGATGGTTCTTATTTTAGAAACGTTATTACAAATGGAATAGGACGAAATGGAATCCGTGGCATTGCAATTGATTGGGTAGCAGGTAAGCAGAACTGCTGCATAGCTGAATTTATAATAAAAGTTTTTCTGTATATGTTGTAGGAATCTTTAGACTAATTAGTTTTATAGAAAAAGGAACTCATGGAAATATTTCAAAGGGAAAACGTGTGCTTTTAGGTAGTGCTGTATATGCAGAGTGGTTTTAAAATGAAAAAAATGTATGAAGGGCAGCAGTCCCATTGATTACAGTAGGAGTTGAATGAACAAAGTAGAGGACAGAATTTGGCTCTAAGCTGTAGACTTAAAACCATACTTTCCAATTAATATTGCAAGTTAAATCAAACAGCAAGTTATAATTAATGCAAATACCAACTTTTTAGAAAGCATTTATTCATTTAACACTAAACAGGAGATCATTGTCAAGTGCATACATTTGTTTTTGTTTCTTTGGTGTAATTTCTTCCAGCTGTGTCTATGCTGCACCCGTCTTTTGGTGGTGTGTAGTGTACATACACATGGGTATAAATAGCAGTATAGATGGTGAGGCATGGCTTAGTTTAGTAGACTACAGACATGCCTGAAGGATGTGGATATGTACCCGACTATTTACCCTACATGGCTCTGTACATGTCCAAACCTGTGTCCCCATCTAAACTGCTGTTTTTAACAGTGTAGTGTCATGCTTTCCCTGCTCCAGAAAAGTGGAAAGATTCTGCCAGCTCCCTCACCACTGCAGAAACTCTTCTCCACCACTGGGAAAGTCTCTGGCAGCTCCCATCCCTGCTGCAGGGAAAGACTCTGGCAGTGGGGAAAGGCTCTGTCTGGCAGGGGTGAAGCAGTGGGGAAAGGCTCTGCCAGTTCCCCGCTGCTGGAGCCCTTCTCCACAGAAGGGAATGACTCCAACAGTGGAGAATGGCTCTTGCAGGGGAAGGCTGCGGGGAAAGGCTCAGCCTTTCCTCACCTCAGTGAAAGGCTCCGTCAGCAGGGAGCTGCTGAAACATTTCCCCTCTGCCTTCCCTCTCCCAGAGCCTGTCACTGGCATGTGTAGCTACACACCTCGGGGTGTGTGCTTTTCACTGTGGCATGCATTGCACATATACTACTTGCCGCCACAGTGGTGTATATATAGACATAGTGTCTTTAGTTTCAAATAAAATGCTAAGGAAAAAATGTTAATGTTGATTTGAAGCAATGCAATAAAATAAGACCTTTGAACTAAATAGATATTGTTGTATGAAACCATGATGATGAGCTATATGAATGGGCCAAATTCTGTCTCAATTATGCCCATGCAGCCCACTGAAGTTAGTAAGGATGGATGAATGAATCCAGGGCAGAATTTGAATAATGTTATTTTGTGGTACTGTTTGTCTAATTCTTCACAGTTGAGCATCTATTTTTAAAGTTCTTTCTGAGGAAGCAAATGTCCTAACCAGATAAATATTTGGGTCTTTGCTCATCATAATTTTATGATTCATTTTTTGATCACCATTTGAAGGTACCAGCTTGTGTTCCTCTGGTTTTGAATTAAATTGTATTTTATCTTTTTTTTTTTCCAAATACAGGAAACCTTTATTTTACAAACGCTTTCCTGACAGAGACTTTTGTAGAAGTTTTGCGTTTAAACACTACTTATCGACGTGTTCTCCTGAAAACCAGAGTGGATATGCCAAGGCATATAGTAGTAGACCCAAAAACCAGATACCTCTTCTGGGCAGATTATGGACAGAATCCAAAGATTGAACGTGCGTTTCTTGACTGCACAAACAGAACAGTGCTTGTGTCTGAAGGCATTGTCACACCTCGTGGCTTGGCAGTAGATCACAGCAATGGCTATGTTTATTGGGTTGATGATTCTTTAGATATGATCGCAAGAATTCATCCTGATAGGGGTGAGGCAGAAATTGTTCGCTATGGTAGTCGCTACCCAACACCATATGGCATCACCATCTTTGAAAATTCTATGATCTGGGTGGACAGGAACCTGAAAAAAGTCTTCCAAGCCAGCAAAGAGCCAGGCAACACTGAGCAGCCAACAGTTATACGAGACAATATTAATTGGCTAAGAGATGTTACCATTTACGACAGCCGTTTTCAACCACAGTCTCCCATCAGTATCAACAACAATCCTTGTTTGGAGAACAATGGAGGTTGTTCCCATTTGTGTTTTGCCTTGCCTGATCTGCAGATGCCTAAATGTGGGTGTGCCTTCGGCACACTAGGAAGTGATGGCAAGAGATGTTCCATTTCAACAGATGACTACTTGATTTTTGCCCTTGAGAATGCACTTAGAAGCATACAGCTCGATCCCGAGAATCACAGCCCCCCATTTCGCACAGTGAATGTGTTAAGAACTGCAGTGGCTCTAGATTTTGACAGCATGAACAACAGAATATATTTTACACAAAGTTCTCCAGCTGGGACAGGAAAAATCAGTTACATTAATATTTACTCAGGAACTGGCACTCCAACTATAGTTGCGTCAGGTAAATGCCATTAAACTTGATCTAAACTAACTGGATATTAACAAGATAGGATTATAGCACATGATCATTAGTTAAATAGTTACAGTATGTTTATTCTAATGATCAAGACAGACTGTTGAGTTAAGATATTCTCTTGAAAGCTTCTGTTGACATTTCTGCTTAGTTTTTTCCTCCTTTCAGGTTTTTACTCCATCTTTATCAGTACTCACACAAACTATGAAAGTATAAGACTAGTTAGTACTATTATTGTTTGTTTCCAGCAGTTCCCACAATGTAATGAGCATTGAACCAACATATGGGAAAGCATAGTCCCTGCCCCAAAGAACGTACAATATAAAAGGACAAAACAGACAGATGAAAGGTTAGCTGGATGTAACATACAAGCAGAGTGTTCAAGGTGGTGTTTGGCCATGTCTTGATAATACAGTGTTGGGTACCACAATGTTCTGGGTTTTTAGTTTTTTTTTAATTACTATAGAATATCTGCAGTTTCCTGTCACCCTTGGCATTACCAGTCATCTTGGGTTCTTGTAGGTGTCACCGGGGAAGTGGGTCTTCAACAGAGATTTCATGGTGGGAGGGGGATAGTGATCTTGCAGACCAGCTCAATGAAGGCCTTCAGTGCATAGAGGATGGGGTGGAAGAAGACATGGAGAAGAGAAAAAGCTTGAAAAGAGCTACAGGGTGTTTTGAGAAAGCAGAGCTACTCATCATAATTGCTGAGTTACACTGTTTGTTCATACTGGGCCAAGTCCTCAGGGGGCTTTTCAGCGCAGCCCAGTGGTGGCGGTGAGGGTGGGGCTGCACCTCCCCTGGGAGAGCTCAAGGAGGGATTCTGTCTTGGAATCCTGCCTGTTGCTGTACCCATTCCAGGGGCACAACTTAATGCCCTGACTGCCTTGGTCCCACTCCAGGGTGGCTGCAGAGAGAAAGTAGGGCAATGTCTCTGCCTCTTCCCCACCTGTCTCTGCCTCCTTTGGAGCACTGTGCACTCCCAGAGTAGTAGTGTGGGAGGAGTCCCTGCACTTCCTGGGGGATAGAGACTGCAATTCCTCTTGCCCTTAAGTAGGCCACACAAGTGTCTGAGAGAACCCACTCCCACTGCATGCCCTTATAAGGGCCTGTTTCTTAGATTTGTATTTAGGCAAACACCCATTGATGTCAATGGAATCTTAACTGGATAAGTACCATAGGATTTGGCCCATTGTGATGGTGACGATTTGGTGAAGTGTATGGCAATGTTTCAGAAAGTTGTAATGAAGAGATGTTCTCCTTTCTTAAGGGTTGGGAACTCCAGATGGCATAGCCTTTGACTGGATCAGTAACAGAGTTTATTACAGTGACTATTTGAACCAGACTATCAGCTCAATGGCTGTCGATGGATCTAACCGCACAGTGGTTGCCCGTGTTCCACGCCCTAGAGCTATTGTACTAGATCCTTGCAGAGGGTATGTCTTTCTCTTTTTCTTCAAAAGTTTTCATTAAAATTGTATTTTTATATTAGGTGGGGCTGGTAGTGCTGCTGATCGTTAAGGATGCCCGACACTTCCCATTGTTAGACCCATTTGACAGAGAGATCACCCTGCTCTCAGCAATGTGGGTTTTTTTGCTGTTCCTGTGAGGAAACTGCCCATATTTGGTCTTTGAAAAATATGAGTTTGCTCATGTTTAGTAGAGACTTTTTAAGAGTTTGTCAGCCAAATTTGGTACTGGGCATGCATCCAAGGCTGCAGGGCTGAGCAGGACTTTCCTTGCAAATGTTGTTTCTGGCTGTTGTGGTGCTGGGCACCAGAACTGAGAGCTCCTATGCACCCAGGCTCCTCCTGCTGGTGCCTGTGCAAGTGTGGAGGAGGAAGTGGAGGGGTCAGAATTAAGGTTGCATGGGGATCCTTAATTCTGGCATTTCTTAACTTTTGCGTGTTTGACTTTGCAACTTCGATATTCTTTATTTGTGGTTTTTTGGATGTAGTATAAATATAAGATTAAATTTAGATATAGACCTTTGGTAGTTGGCTTTGTCAACTAACTGTCAAAAAGACAAAAGCAGTGGCACTCTGAGGTAAATCATGCGGGGTACAGTGGGAGTAATACTATTATTAGAAAAGAAATAGAGGAGAAAAATGATGTAAGTTTGGAAATATGTGTGCTGGAAGATAACAGCTTGAGGGTACTATGTGAATTGCACAGAGTTCTGTGTTCTGTTCCTGGCCAGTGCAACAGAATGTGCAAGTATATTCAGATATATGCAGACAATATGAGACAGTGCTTTGCAGATGAAATCAGAGGACCCACAAGAGACTCCTTCATCTGACAGAGAATGCTAGCCAATCTGGATAGGTGCCAGAAAGAGCTCTATACCAGCAGGAAGGAGAGGCATCCAGCACCAGATGTTGGTCAAACTAGACAGAGAAGATAATGGGAAGGTATCTGTCTACCACTCAACTGAGCTGAGCAGAGGACCAAGTGGTGGTTGCTCAAAATAAGGCTTCTCTGAGAGTATCATGTCCCTAGGATTAGTTGACACACCAATAAAATCTACCTATTTAGATTCCTATATGATTCCAATACCCCGTACTATCTGAGTGCCTCACAAGAATTCATGAATTTATCCTCACAGCAGCCCTTTGAATTAGGAAATAACGTTATTAGCACTATTTTGCAAATGGAGAAACCAAAGGAGAGAAATTCAGTGACTTTCCCAAGGTCACACAAGAAGTGGTGGGGCTTCACGTGGGTGCAGTAGTTCTTGCTATTGCAGAATCAGGGTCCTAATTGATGGAGATAGTTCTTCCCTCACATATATATTTCCAGCTGACTCTTGACTTCAGTAGGAGAGACCAGAATGGATGTCTCTTACGACAGAATTGAGTCCTGTGGATTTTGTTTGCCAAAGAGATAACTTTGCAATTGTCTGATTGATAGTTACATGTACTGGACTGACTGGAGTACCAATGCTAAAATAGAACGAGCTACACTTGGAGGAAACTTCAGAATACCAATTGTAAGCACCAATTTGGTGTGGCCAAACGGACTTACCCTGGACTATGAGGAACAGCAGCTTTACTGGGCTGATGCACATCTGTATGTATCTGTCTCGTCTGTGGTAGGATTTTTAAAAGAAATTTATTATAACACTTTACTTTCAGAGCTCAGATTTTTTTTCTCCTTTTTTTATCACTTCAGATGCATTTGGTACCATTTTATACTATGGCCCATTAATAATCATTTAATAGTTTTTAAATTCCATTGTGAAAAGTAATCAGTAAGTACGTAGTGCTGTAATTGTTAATCACATGGTTGTTTCTGTCTTATACCAGGTAACCAAAATTGTAGGGACCAAATTCTGCCACCATTACTCAATCAAAACTTCCATGACTTCCTTGGCAGTTTTGATTAACTAACAAATCTTAGAATTGACCTGTGATTTTGAGAACAGTGTATGTTAGTAATTTGCAGGCACATAGAATTACTGGGTTTCCTGAAATTCACATGGAGTTAAATTTACTCTAATGTTGTGCTAGCTCATTTGTCTGATTCTTAATGCAGTATTTTAGCATCTTCTCTGATCTATACATTGCTTCTGCACAGCTTCTCTCTACATTCATCACTAATGGGCAGTGCCTCTCACTGTGGGGGGGAGGGATAGCTCAGTGGTTTGAGCATTGGCCTGCTAAACCCAGGGTTGTGAGTTCAATCCTTGAGGGGGCCATTTGGGATCTGGGGCAAAAATTGGGGATTGGTCCTGCTTTGAGCAGAGGGTTGGACTAGATGACCTCCTGAGGTCCCTTCCAACCCTGATATTCTATGATTTGGAGATGGTCCAGTGTTGTTGCTGGAGGCTCCAGGACTAAACCCCACCCGCAAGCTCAGGCCACCAGAATTTCTGCCTTCAGCAGCAGAACAAGTTGGCAGTTCAGTCTCTCTACGCCACTTTGTTTTCTAAGTTTAAAGTTTTTTCATGGTGCATAGTGACTGCATTTCAGCTCGTGTGTGTCTCTGTCTCTCCTGAGGTGAGGAGTCACTGGAGCATTGAGGCTCTAATCCTTGGGGTTCCCCAGTACAGCATCTCTTCCACGGCTGTCTCTGCCCCCTTTCCCCTTCACAGCAGCAGAGAAGCCTTGCAGGCATTGAACCAAGTCCAGGAGGTGCTGTGCACAGCTTTTCAAGAGCCTTGGAGGACGAGCTGTGCTCTGCTGTCGCTAGCTGCTGCCCCTCACTCTGCCAGGGCATGAGGCTGGAGAAGGCGAGCTGTAAGCTACTGACCCTTGCACTGCTAGGGGATGGGGATTTGCACTGGACAGCTGTGTAGGGTGTCAGTCCTTGCCTGAAGCTGCGACTCCAGTGTGGAGGGCTTAGCCAAGACAGAGAGGAAGACCCGTCACAGCCTGCCCCAGAGTAAGACTCTGACCTCAAAAAGGCAAAAGCAAACATCCCATTCATAAGGCAGTGATTAATGTAGTTAATGGGCAAGTGGTATAAAACCCAGGATTTAAACCCTTTCTCCTTTGCCTTCCCTCCATGAAGGAGCATTTGCTGGGCTTTGTATCAGGATTGCCCCCGGCATGCTTTTGTCAGGGCATGCAGATGCCTGGTGCACCCATGGAGTCCTGCCTCAGGCAGCAGCTGTGTTGTCAGTGCTTACTTTGTTCCAGGGCTTGTCAAGGGCTGAGCTCTGGCACCTGTAGGCTTGACAGTCCATAGCCCCCACACCGCTGGGCTTGCTGCATCAGTTAAGAAAGTAAAAAAATGCTTGAGTCCGAGCACCTAATTGTTTGTGCCTTAGCACCTCTTGCATCACAAATTAACCACTGAGTGTTGCTGATCTCTGAAGTTCAAAATTCAGGAGACAGACCCTCCAAAATTTTGAGATTGCCCTCCCCCCAAGAAAGAACTAGATAAATTTTTCATCTTAAGCCAACAAATACCTGAGGATTTGTACATGAGAGATCAAAATTCCTGTACAAGACTCTTTCTTTCAATCTGCCGTCTGCATCCAGAATCCTAAGAAATGGCTGGTAATAGTCACAGCAAGGCTCAGGTCCCCAGTTAGGCATCTATACCCATGCACGGACAACATCACAACCTGTGCCATGCCCAGAGAAACAGACTCACTCAGAATTCGCCAGCTGCTGGAAAAAATTCAGCCCCACCACTTGATCAAAATCAAGAAAAATCTTTTGAGCCCAGTGCAGAAAATTGTTCAACCAGAGGTCAAAATAAGCATGGGTCTGACTGTAATTTTACCATTATGGTAAATATTCACAAAGATACAAACTTTATTGCGTCAATCATTTCCTGGCAGTGCTTATCCATAACCAATTGTCTCTAGTGAATGTGTTTGCTGGTACCAAGCATCTGTGTTATCCCCGATTTCACACAATGTGCCTCCAGATAGTCGTCCTGAGAACATGGTACCACTGAGGAGATGTAATACAAAATTAACCGTCATTCCTGAATCACATCTGGATCTCCCTTGTGGACAGGTAAGTACAAACAACATGCTGAAAATCAACTCAGTTTTCCCTAGAGATCCTTGCATACTTGCTATGAAAGTAAACCTTGCAGGGTCGGAAGCATACCTGGAAGACAAGATGACCCAGGGATTATGGTTCTCCACTCAGAAAAAGGAAAGCATGCAGGTCTCTCAAGGTCACCCCTTGAGCTGTACCAATTTCCAGTATCTCAGAGTGCCCATCCTTTTAATTCACTTCAGCAGCTCTGTTAGCGGTGTTTCTGAGCACAGCCATAATGTTGGTTTTGCAGGACCAGATCCATCAAGTATGGTGTCCTGTCTCTGACATTGACCAGTACCATATCCTTTAGAGGAAGGTACAAGAAACCCTACAGAGGGAAATTATATAAAAACTTGCCTACAGGGGAAGTTTTGTCTTAACTCCCAGTTAGAGGGTTGTTTATGCTCCAAAGCATGAGTGTTTATACCTAAGGCTGTGAGTTTGCCACGGAGGTCACGGAAGTCATGGATTCCGTGACTTTCCATGACTTCTGCAGCGGCCAGTGTGACTGGCTCAGGGGCAGCTCAGGCAGCCCCTGCGCAGAGGCACACCAGTTGCTGCTGGGGCAGTCTTGGCCTCCCCGCCCCCAGCTGCAGAGTTTGGGTGTGGGAGGGGGCAGAGGGTTGGGGCACAGAATGGGGTGAGGCGGGCTCTGGGCGGCACTTACCTGGGGGGCTCCCCGGAAGTGGCGACATCCCCCTCACTCAGCTGCTAGGCGGAGGCGTGGCCAGGCAGTTCTGCACACTGCCTCCGCCCAGAGAGCTCGCTTCGCAGCTCCCATTGGCGTGGAGCCAGGTAAGGAGCCTTCTGGCCCTGCCAACTCCCAACACCAACGGGGGTCCCAGGCTGCATGCCCCCACCCAACCATCCAGCCCCTCCCTGCCACCGCCCATGCCTCCCCCAGCACCCACGGGGCCCCTGGGCAGCCGCCCCTCAAGTTTTATTCACTGGTATTTTTAGTAAAAGTCATGGACAGGTCACAGGTCGTGAATTTTTGTTTACTGCCTGTGACTTTTACTAAAAATATCAGTGACTAAAACATAACCTTATTTATACCCCTTCCAAAACCAGGGAATAACCAGAGGTCAGAGTTTCTCTGTGACAATGGAAATAATGTTACGGTCAGAGAAAAGTCTGCTGCCTTTCAAGATGGTTCATGTAAAGGATGTGGAAAAGAGGAAAAAGGAGAGTTGAAGTCCTAATCCTCCATGGATCAGAAGGCACTTTATATTTGATAAACAACTGAGGTACCTCCATTACATCTGCTGAAAGACTCCTTCTTCATCTGGACCTGGACCACCTCCAGTTAAAAGCCTGGGCATGGGAAGAGAAGTGCAGTTCAGCAGGGTTTCTCCATTAGTCTCATTGATACAGTTTGGTATCCAGACAGAATTTAACCAGGTCAGATTTCATTTCTGGTGTGAGGGGAAACAGAAGGCACTTTGGGGCAAGTATGGTCTCTTTGTTATTTGTTTGTACCGTGTCCAGCAAATGGGGCCCTGGCCACTAATTTACGACAGACAATTAATAATCACAAAGTTCTGATGATCTCAGCTACGCTACAGGTTTTCCCAGATGACTGGTCAGAATCCAGCAACCAAATACCATAAAAAGGTGTGTACCAGCCCTAGCAGTGTTCTTCATGGAGGTACACCAGACTCTCCAATGAGTATCATCAGGTGTCAAAATTCATCAGAATGGCCAAACTAGACGAGCTTATGTGCAGCTTTTTTCTTGCCATTACTTCCAAAAGACAGGGTTGGAATTAGTTCCTCTATCTGTACAAGAATGACATAGGTGTTGTCAAGTGGAAAAGGTTATTCTTGTAGCTCCAGAAATCGTTCTGATCAAGATTAGTTCATCTTTTTACAACTCCTGTGAAACAACGTTTCCATCATTTTGTTCCAATCCTTACACTCCCTTGGAAAGTTGTGACCTAAATGGATATTCCCAAAATGTCTCATTCTATCCAAAATGCCATGGCCTTAGGACATCAAACTTGCTGCAGGCAAGACATTAAAATCCTTCAACAGTTGACATCCTAGGCATCTGGGAGACTATTTATGGAGTACGAATCAAGGTGTCCTCAGAAGGTCTCTATTGGCATTGTGGGGAAAAGTGTCTGAGGCTCATCTGAAGAAGATTTGCAAAATAGATTTTCATTGCTCTGCAGAGGGAGTATTTTGGTAGGAAGGTGCTACTGGGTTGGTTCCCACATAATTCCTTAAATTACAAAGCTTTTGCTTTATATGAGGTAACTTGTATGTCTGCCTATTATTCATCTTGTAATAATAATTAAAATTCTGCTTTATCTTCCCCTCCTCCACTTTTATGATTCACTGTTTCTTACTTCCCATTAGTGATGAAGGAGGAGAGAAGCCATGCAGCAGAAGGAAAAATTTCTTACATGATAATTTTCTTTCTGTCAGCAGCTTCTCTCCTCATTCAGCCCACCCTAGTAGTCTGGTGAATGACCAGAATGCAATTTGTAACAATTGAAATGTTTCTCTAAGGGAGACTTAAACATACAATTACCCTAAGATTAGCTAATGTAAGTTCATGTTATTCACTTAAGGCTAATGATTGGTTACCTGCATGCTTCTACAGCTTTGAAAGAGCTTGTCTGGGTGTTAAATTGAAGGGCGGGACTTAGTCCTGGAGCTGCAACATTGAACTCACCTCTGGACACTGGGAATGTTATTGTTTACAGTGTAATTTTTCAGAAAACCTTTCTGTTCCATTGACAGTCTGCACACAAACATAGCTTTACTACCTGTATTTCTGTGTCTGCAACCTTGATGGGCCTTGTCTTCCCTTTAACTGCACTGTGAAGAGAGAAGCAAAAGCATGGCAATTGCACAGGCACATCTTTGAAGGAGAGGAGCAGAACTCACATGACCTTCTTTCTCCTGTCACCAAAGCCCTGCCATGTGTATATAACACCTCACTGAGTTGTCTGATCACCAGAATTCTGGGAAATGGAGTCAGGTAGCAGCCTTTACCCGGAGCATAATACACTCTTCACAATTGCTCTAATTTCTCTAATTCCCCTACACTCCACCCAGTATTTTCTCCTCACTGCTCCCTTTTTCTCTTCTCACTCCCAGCTTCTAGCAATACCATGCTCCTTTTTTACCAAGCACTTTCTCTCTCCTCCTTGAAATCCCTCCTCAAAATGCATTTCTTCTAGAAATCCTTCCTACTTTGTCATCCTTCCTGCCAACAATCTTTCCACACCCTCCTTTATCTGTAATCTCGTGTTTTGTTCTTGTGTGGCTTGTCTGCTTGGACTGTAATCTCTGTGAGGCAGGGAACTTGTTTAACTGTGTGCCTTAAGTGCTGCAAACATTTGTGGCCTGATAAAATAATTTTACATAATAATGCACCGGCAACTGTAGCATAAATTGAGTCTTCCTGAAGCAGCACTATCTGACCTTCACTGGAAGCAGGTGCAGGTGGGTCAATAGCGCTGCTAGGGATAGGATGGGTAGACAGTATAGAGCAGGGATACTGCTTGCCACAGGATTTGTAGGGTTGGAGCCTATATCTCCTGTGGGCCTGGGAGGTCCTGCTTCCGTTAGTTCTGGTCATTGTTACAGAGGGGAGCCTGAACTCCAAGGTCAACAGAGAAGAATTTGTGATTATTTTATAGCAACTCTTCTTCTTTCATACATTTATTCGTGGGAAACTTAGCACATAGATTTATGTATTTATTTTGTATGTGATCTACTATGTATTTTCTGGTAGCATGAATTTGGATCTTCAGTAGTGCCAACTAAAAAGACAGTATCTTTCCCTTTCATGGTGCCATTGTACTCCTAGTGCAAGCCTCATGAAATTTGAGCCCTTTCAAAGGAAAGAATTCTGTCATGAAATTTGTGCTCATTTTGGTTATGTATAGTGTAGCTTAAATGTTTAAAAGTTTTCTTCTAAAAACTGATTGCTTCCAGTACATTATTTTATTAGTGCTTCAAAGTCATTACTTTGCATCATTATTGAATCAGTAGTTTGAAAAGCCCCTGAGACCTCAAACTGTATTTAATAACAAATCTTAGTTAAATATGCTCCAGTACTTAATTGGTGGGAACTGGTCACAGAGTGTAATTAAGTAGGTACTGGTACCTGTAAAAGTTCAAAGCTTTAGTATTTCCTTATTTATTTTAGACAGAAGATTGAGCGATGCTCCCTTTCTGGTTCCAATCGTGAAGTAATCATTAGCACTGCTCTATATCCATTTGCCATGACCTTGTTTGATCAACACATTTACTGGACAGATTGGAATACCAGAAGTATTTACCGAGCTAACAAATACGATGGCTCAGATCAGATTGTAATGATCATGAATCTGCCACAAAGACCAATGGATATTCATGTTTGGTCAAAAAGTAAGCAACAACAGTGCATCAATCCTTGCAACCAATTTAATGGCGGTTGCAGTCACATCTGTGCACCAGGTAAACTATTATGTTTGATGATAATGTTGACTGTAGCAGAACTCATAGTATGGTGGAGTGCTAGGTTTAAAAATTACTTGGGAGTGGCTGAAATATTTATTCACCTAAACCAGGGATGGGCAACTTTAAGGTAGCATAGCACCACAAAATCCCCTAAAAGCCCGGGCAGGCCATACAGAATTTTTTTTTGAAGATAGATCCGGGTCACTGAGGGGTTCCATCTTTTAGTAAAGCTGTTGCTGCCTCATACCCCTCTGCTTGGCTCTGCTTCCCCATCAGCCTTTCTGCACCATGCCACCAAGTTCCAGTTACTGTCTCCCCCTTGGATCATTGTTTGGGAGCTGAGAGCCCATCAGGTTTTGCCCAGCACCCTCAAGTAGTGGGTGAGAGCAGAGTACACCTCTGCCAACAGGGAGGAACTAACCGGACCTTGGTAGCATGGGCCAGAGCTGGATCATGTGCTGATGGGGAGCCTGACGTATGGGTTCCCCATGTCAGGGAGTCTGTGTTTATGGGGGAACAGAGTGAAGGCAAAGACCATGCACAGAGTCGCAGCACCACTCAAATTTGGCCCAGCCACCAATCTGTCATGTCAGCAGGGACATTACACCATCCAGCTCTGGTTACTGCCTCCCTGTTGGCAGAAGTGTTCCCTGACTCGCCCACGGCTAGGAGGGGTCAGGGCTGATGACAGATAGATTGGCTGTGGAAGATGGGAGCCAATGGGAAGGCAGGAACCAGAGCCAGGAGACATGAGCCCTCCCCTGCCTGAGTGACCGAGTTGGTTGGGCCAGTGAGTGGTGTTGCGATTCAGAGCCTGGGCTCCTGCTCCCAGTCCGGTACTCTCTCCACTCTGTACTCCCTGTAACCCCTCTCACTTTAAGTGGTTGTGCCTGGTGCTCAGATTTGGACAGGCCGGGGTGCTACTTGGTTGGGCTATGGCCCACCCAGGCTACGCCCCTGCTCAGTCCTCCTGAATAATATTTTTACTGGCTGCCTATGGACAGGCCAAATAAAATGATCTGGTGAGCAGGCTGTTTCCCCTATGTCTACAGTTGCCCATTCCTGGTCTAAACTAAAATATATTGAGGTCCAGACTGTACAAACTGAATTTTCTGTGCTGTGACAGCTGCCATTTTGGCTGACACACCAGGGATTGAACTACATGAGCTGCTACAGTTAGAGCTAAAGCACTCTAGCGGGGGCTGTACCGGACACCTGTCCTCTATGGATTCGGCACAGAGGGGGCCTATAATACATACTCACCAGTAGATTACACTGGGACCTCCGAATGGTACCACATCACTAAATATTTCATGCTGCAAATTTAAAATTTTGTCATAATCTGGATTTCTTTATCACATGGTATTACAAAATCTTTTCATTACCATTATTTCCCAGACTCTTTCAGAACCCTTGCTGTACGATCTCCATTTGTTTTGTTGTGTTATTTTAAAAGCTTTGGTAATTGAAATCCCAATTTCCAATAGAAAATGAGTGGGTTTAATAAGTTGATAATGTTGTACAAGTTTGGCACAAGCTGAAACTGTAAAATAAATTTGGGGAGGGATTTTTAAAAGCACCCAGGGCAAGTTTTTTAAAGGCTCCTAAAGATGCAGATAGGTGCCTAGTGGGATTTCCAAAAGCACCTAGGCACTTATCTCCCAGTAACTGTTGGCCTGGAGGCAAAGGGAAAACTCCCATTGACTTCAATGTGAACAAAGTTAGTCTAATGTTTTCCAGTTTTAAGGGCCAGATCTTCAGCTGGTGTGGCCTTAATTTTTGACAGCAGGATACTTTCTCACTTGGATCCAAAAAGTGCACTTGTTATCACACTGAGAACAGCCCAGAGATTTCATGGTATTTATGACAAACAAATATTAAAAATCAGTGCACCAGATTTTGAGCTCAGTTACTTAAGCGTAACTCTTGAGTAGTGCTGTAGAGTTAAGTGGATTGACACAGGTGAACTGAGATCAGAATCTGACTCAGTAGCCTTGCTTATTTAAAAGGCTGATACATACAACAAAGCTAGCTGTTATAGTTCAAGAATAATGAATGTGGTAGCTGTGAATAATTTTATGGAAGGCTTATCTTAATGTGTTGATACTCTCATCCTT